>NW_018128115.1:745487-749702 GCF_001952655.1 Monopterus albus | reverse complement strand
GCAACCGGCCTAGGAGCTTCAGCCCCTTTATTCACTCAAACTGTGAAAAACCTAGGAGTGTTATTTGATAGCAGCCTCAAATTTGACAAGCAGATTAATTCTGTGGTCAAAACAAGCTTCTTTCAGCTGAGGCTCCTAGCAAAGGTGAAGCCCTTTTTATCTTGAGTCGACCTAGAAAAAGCCATTCACGCTTTTATTAGCTCACAACTTGACTACTGCAATGCCCTCTATACTGGAATCAGTCTCCATAGACTCCAACTAGTATAGAACGCGGCTGCTCGCCTACTGTCAAATACCCCAAAGAATGCTCACATCACCCCTGTCCTCCAGTCTCTTCACTGGCTTCTGGGACAGCTGAATTGATTTAAAAATTTTACTGTTTGTGTTCAAGGCCATTAATGGCCTTGCTCCGGCTTATTTGTCTGATCTTTTAATTATTCATACCCCGGTCAGAGCGCTGTGTTTCTCTGAGCACTTGTCTCTGGTTGTCCCATGGGCAAGGTACAAAAAGTGGGGAAACCGTTCTTTTGCCGTATATGCCCCCAAGTTCTGGAATGCCTTGCCCCCTGAGCTTCGGTCTATAATGGAGTTAATGGTTTTTAAGTCTAAATTAAAGGCACTTTTATTCAGTTGGCTTTTGGCACTTCATTTTTAGCTGTGGTGTTAAAATGGTGCCTACAGGCTTTTTGATTTTATATTCTCTAATCTTATTCCGTTTTGTACTTTGACTCATTTTTATTGTGCAGGAGTGTTAGAGTTGCTCCCAGACCGTTGTTTTAAATCTGTGCAATGTTAACTTTTCTTTTGTTTATGTATTTTGGCATGCTCTGTTTTATCTGTTTTATTGTGAAGCACTCTGAGCTCCCTTCGGTGTTGTAAAGCACTATATAAACAAATAAATTATTATTATTATTATTTAATAACACTTCAGTTGGACCCCACTCACCCCCACATTGTCCCATCTGCAGTGATAAAGGGTGGGACTTGAATTCAGCAGCACACAGCAACCTCTTCTCCACAGAGACATTTGTTAATGAGGTTCCTCTCTTGATCATGACACAGCGTATAAACATGGAAAGGGGCACTTTTAACCATAAGCATAAACTTAATTGCCACTTATTATCAAAAATATAAGGAATGTGACTCCAGCCCAACGCCCCCCAACGTGCACAGCAAAATAAAAACAATAATAAAATAAAACCACAAGTAAAAGAAACTTAAAAACAAAGACAAACATTTTTCTGCATCTGGGAGTGTGGTCGCCTCCGCCCATGGCCACCACCCTGTAGACGAGCTGACCCGGCAGCAGAGAGAAGAAGTCTCCGTGATGAAGAGGGTACCAGGAGTCTTTCAGCAGAGGTCGAGGGTCATCGGTCAGCGACGCCTGGACGAAGCACGGGTTCAGGTGGGTCTACACATCAAAATGAAAATAGTAAAATCCAGTTCTTTGTCCACACTGGAACTACTATTCTGGTTTTCACTTCATTACATTTGTTCTATAGGGTAACAGTCACTGATAAACAATGTAACACTGACGAACAGTGCACGTCAGGCTTTGGTATAGATTAAGATGTCAAGAGTCGGTTCTCGTAGTGTTGGATGTGTGACAAACGCTGAGATGTGCTGACACATTAACAGGCTTTAAAGTCAGTAAAACACAACTTAAAATTAGCTCTGGTGAGTTTTGTCTTCCACGCTGTGTCTTCACTGACAGACCTTCTTTTTACCGTTCTTGTTTTCATTGAATTTTACAGGTAGTCAACACTAAACGACAGAGTCAGCCACACATATACATCTTCATCTGCAGCCCAGGCAGGTTGACGTAAACATTAATACAAACAGAACAAACAAAACAACAAGAGTGTGTATAAAAGAATGTTTCGTAGCTGGAACCACTACAGGGCGGCTGTAGACACCCGCACATCTACACAGGCAGTGCAGCCAGCACTGGACACCACCTGTGACAGACTAACACACATCGGACGGTGGCGCCCCTGTGTCACACCAGCTGGAGGGTTTCCATCTGCGCTACTGTGTAAGGTCAGTGTTCTTAGTAACTTCTAAGACATTTACTCTTATGGATCAGCTGTGTCAAACACGCTGATTTTCACAGAAATAAACTGAAAGTCAACAGGATGTACGACACCTGACCCCTGAGACTGTGTGCACGTTGACAGCCTCTACCGCAACAGCAGCAGTAGCACATGAACCGTGCAGACAACACACACTACAGCCAGGATACTTTATCCAGAAAGGTTTCAGCTTTAAACCGTGATGGAAAGCTCAGGAAACGCAGTCATTTAAGTAAATGTAGTATGTAGCTAAAGGTCTAACCTGCCAGAACACTGGTGTGGATGTGTAAATCATCTCAGAGACTAAGACACATGTACCGGTTTAAGGCGCAGCTGTCCGTCCAGGTTCTCCAGCAGCCCGTGGTGTCGGGACACTCTCTTATCACTGACCTGTGATGACGTGGAGACAAACATGACACGAGAAGAGATTCAGTACAAAGCTGGTTTCTCTTAAAGTCATGAATATATAATGCACGTGGTACAAGGGGAAGTAAAACCAGGCTCATATGTCAGAAGCAGAGACGTGAAAAGTACCAAACTATGTAAACTGTTTCATTCTGGGGATCGGTCTGTGTAACATTAGAACAATTATCAGATGCTCCACCAGCTGTTCCAGCTGCTGAGCTGCCTGTGTGTGATCATCGTGGCAGTGTCCTCCAGTGGATCAGTACAACACCTGCAGCTCAGAGGAAACACTCCTCATGCAGGTTTGTCTCCATCAGGCAGCAGCTTAACCTTCCTATATTTGTACATTACAGCTGGTGCAATGTATCTGACATCACACTGATAATCTGTGTGACAGCTGTTTAAATGTGACAATCACTGAACAGTTTTGAAAGAATTCACATAAAATTTCAGTCTCAAAACAAAACATTATTTGTTTTGCTGTGTACAAAAACACATTTTGGACTTCATGGAATTTACTGTGGTTACTGTGAACATTGTAGTGCTTGGTGCAACAAGGATCAAGGCAGAAGGCAGTTGTTGCTTGTCTTTAATCTTTCTGGAGAGCAAGGCCTTTAGAAAAATAAAAACTAATTTAAGAAATAATAAGCTTGTTGCATGAGCTGAAACCACAGAACTGGATCCTGCAGGTTCACTCTCCTTTAGTTCCTGTTTAAGTGCACATCTGTTTGGGACAGATGAACCACTACGGTACAATTTGACCTCAGACGGGTTCTTCATTATCGCCCAAGGTTCTGCTCATGTCATGGATCAAAATCTACTTTCTTCACCTTTATATTTCACACTGTGCAGACAAGGAACACATTCCTAAATAAACCTGCTTTAAATCTAATTATCACAATGACCACTGTATTTTTATTTAGTTTTACTTAGTGTTGGTCCTGCACAGGAGCATTTGTTTCTGGGTGTATATACTGTAATGAAGCTGCAATGTGGAATCTGCTGTTTGCAGGTGACAGGGTTATATACAGTGCAGACAGGGATGTCACTTAGGGGAATGGGTAAACGGGGGTCTGACTGCAATCTTTCCTTGCCCCAAGTGCCTTAACATGGCAACAGCAGTGGTGCAAGAAGTATTTGGATCTTTTACTTAAGTAACAACAGCAATACCACGATGTAAAGAAACCCTCCATCAGTGGACTGAATGACTACAGACCTGTCGCCCTGACATCTCTAGTTATGAAGTCCTTTGAAAGACTGGTGTTGGCCCCCCTGAAGGCCATCGTTGACCCCCTGCTGGACCCCCTGAAGTTTGCCTACCAGGAAAACAGGTCAGTGGACGATGCAGTGAACATGGTACTGCATTACATCCTGCAACACCTCGACTCCCCAGGGACCTATGCACGGGTCCTCTTTGTGGACTTCAGCTCAGCATTCAACACCATCATCCCGGACATCCTCCACTCCAAACTGACCCAGCTCACTGTGCCTGCCCCCACCTGTCAGTGGATTACTAGCTTTCTGACAGACAGGAAGCAGCAGGTGAGGCTGGGGAAAACCACATCCAGCACCCAGACAATAACCACAGGTTCCCCCCAGGGATGTGTGCTCTCCCCTCTGCTGTTTTCACTCTACACCAACGACTGCATCTCGAAGGACCCCTCTGTCAAGCTCCTAAAGTTTGCTGATGACACAACGGTCATTGGTCTCATCCAAGACGGTGACGAGTCAGCCTACA
>NW_018128115.1:739626-744879 GCF_001952655.1 Monopterus albus | reverse complement strand
TACACAGCCTTATGCTGGTTTACTGTTTGCACATTGAGAGCCGATGTACCTGAGTCTAATTCCTCGTGTGTCCGTCACACCTGGCCAATAAAGCTGATTCTGATTCTGATGTAAAAGGCCTCTGTAGTAAAAGTCCTGCATTCAAAATTATATTTGAGTAACATTAATAAAATGTACTTAAAATATCAAAGATGAAAGTTATTTTGTGAAATGGCCCCTTCACAATAGTAAATTCAGGATCCCCAGGGTCCTGAAGGATTTGTGTTGTTTTTAGTGTTATGCACAGAGGATACATCATACCTATACCATACCATCACTGGTATGGTATAGGTATGATGGTATCATATACCATCATACCTATCCTACCTATACCATACCTATACCATACCATCACTGTACCTGTGATGGTATGGTATAGGTATGATGTAAAACTAGTTATATTTCAGGGCTTCAGGAGCTCTCCTGTTACTCCACAGGTCTTCTTAGTAGAATATGTAGATCCCAGCATAATTAACCCGAGCAGATGTAACGGGCCACAGGCTGTGCGGGTGTTTACGTCAGGTCTTTAATCTGCCACAACGCTTCATGCCAGACCAGTAAGCAGTTAAAGAGTAATACTGGTATCAGACTAAACTAAACCACAGGAGGACTCACTCCCAGTAAGGGACCCCTGCCCAGCACCGTCTGCCCCGGCGGTAGGTGGATCGGGTCCCCGCCGTCCAACGGGACGAGGTCAAAGCCGGACATCTGCTCAGCGACGGGACTGGAGGCGACTTCACCCCGGTTCACTGGAGGCACTGGATGAAAATACACAACAAGACAGACCTGTAAGTTATTGTTCAGACATGAAGTTCTGGGAACTAGAAAAGAGAAACGTTTTTAAAGAATCGGGACTTTAAACGATTCTCGTTTCATTCAGTTGCCGTCTGAAGCAACAGAAAGCTGAGTTTAGGTCACGCTGCAGTGAACTTTTACCTCTGTGCACCGACTGAAACGGTAAACCAGGTTATTATTTATCTCCCAGGATTACAACTCAAGCGACACAGCAAAACAACTTCTACTATCTGCTATGCAATTCAAAACTTCCGGGATCCAGTAGAGCATGCGCAGTAGCGTAAACATGGCGCTGTGTAGTTGCCTTCTGATCGATATGAATGTAGGCGCGCACGGGTAAACATCTTATGGGCCATACAGAATTTTAAAATCACACAGTACGTAAACTATTTAATGACTTTATTTACGAAGAAACTCTCAATTCATATGTGTTGGTTCTAACTGATAGGCGTATGAACCTTGTACGCATGCGCACGCAATGAAAACTACGGTGACGTCGTGTGCGTGTGTCAACATCCGTGGAGACATTTAAACAGTCAGCTGTCATACAAGAAGGTGGAAAGGAGCAGTGAAAACTACGGTGACGTCGTGTGCGTGTGTCAACATCCGTGGAGACATTTAAACAGTGACCTGTCATACAACAAGGTGGAAAGGAGCAGGTAAAAGCGGCTATATTAACCACAGATTACCAGCAGTCGTTTACTGTCGGTGTTCCTTTGTTAAAAAAAAAAAAAGCTGGGAAAAGAGGAGGTTTTTAATTCGTTTTTTAGGGAGTAGTTGTTATACGGAGCGCGGGGGAGATCTGTAACACTGGCATCGGTGTCAAACTGAAATTCACACTGTAATGCACAAATTAAAGCTTTAGTTCATCCACAGTGCCATTAGGAAATAAATAAATATGGATTTAAACGGACTGCTACTATTTTGTGTCTAGCTACAGCTACGATTAGCTTGTCTTGTCTTAACCCGTAGCCAAAAGATTTTCAGAACATGAATCATGTAGTAGTGGAGAAATCTACAGAAATACTAACAGTCCGCTTTGCCTCCTTCTGTTCCAGTTTTTGTTTTGTTTGTTATTTTTATTTTTGGAAAACATAAAACAGTTATCCTGTTTGTGATGATCCGAGCACTAGAACGTCCCAGGGTTTTAATTAAACCTTAGAAATCCTCCTAATTTGAAGGTAATCCTGAAACAATGCAGCTGGACACCTGAAATCAAGTTTCAAATGTAATCAGAACAATACAACAGTCCATGGCACTTTTTTTTTAGCAGAAACCGTCCTTCAGTGATGGAGTCTTAACATTTCTGAGAGTTACAGCTGTAACATCTGTTTGGGGCTCCTTCTATTACAGCCTACAGGTCATGTGACATTATCTGCACTATCATCATTTCTTTCACTTTGCTCCAACACTCCCTCATCTCTCTGTTTTCCCAAGTGGTTTCAAACTGTTGGACCTGGAGCTATTATGCAGCATGAGCCCGTCAGGACCTCACCTGTGGTTTTTGTCTGTGAAAGAAGACCCTCCATGATGTCCTCCAGTGACTCTGCCCCTCAAAACTTTGCTGAAATGCTGCCGACAGAGGTTAGTGTGAAGATCTTCAGCAAACTGGATGCAAAGAGTCTGTGCAATGCCTCACGGACCTGCAAGCTGTGGCATCGCATCATCGAGGAGAGCGAGCAGCTGTGGAGGAGGCAGTGTCTGCAGGTCTGCGTTACGTGTCAGAGGGAGGTGGACAGTGACAGGAGGGACGGCCTGTCCTGGAAGGTGGGTCAGACTTTCAGTTAAAAGCCAACACAAGAGCACACAGAAGAAAGGTAGGGAGCTGGTCAATAGAAGAAAAGACTCGTTCAGTCTCCTCAGTTTGTGCTGAGTGGCTGCCAGTCCCAGCTTTGTTTGTGATGGTTTTAAATTTTAGACATCTACACTGGACCATGTTAAATGTTTCCTAATTCAAAAGCTCCCTCTGCTGAGGTGCATCCTGCCAGGCTGGACATAAACTCAGAAAGACAACAGCCAGACAACAGATACATCTGTGCATGTAGCAGCTAAAGTATGAATAAAATGCCACATAAATGCAACATTAATTGTGGTAATTTTGTGTTTTGTGCTCTGTGCCTTTCATACAAGATCGGTTACCAGTCACTTCATACAGAGGCTCTAGCCCACAGTACCCCTGACGTCCTGGGTCCCTAGGCTAGAGCCATGTAGGCCTGGTCACTCATCCATCCACATAGCAAGTGTACAACTGTGCATACAGGTCATCCAGCAGAAACCCCCCAGTTAAAAGCAGTCCTAGTCCTGCAAACATCACTGGAAAGTGTGGCCTTTGTGACACAGACAGAGGCTTGGTCTGTGTCGTCTGTGCGCCGATTGACAGCCTCCTGTTTCCTCGGTGCAGGTGACCCTAATGAGGAACTACACTCGCAGCTGTCTGAAGGCAGACTGGCTGAGGGGACGATACAGCCATGTGCGCTCAGCAGATGAGCTGAGTGGAAGGAAGATGACGCCGCTGGATGCCGAGACGTGGGGGGAGATCCTGCAGGCCGAGCTGGACAGATGACCCACGGCAACGGTTTACTAGCAGTGTTTATTTAAAGATTTTTTAAACATAATATACATTTTATACTCAGTTTTATAAACACAAATAATTGTACATATGTTTTTAAAAAACTTTTTTAAGAAAGGTGAAGCTGTTTCCTGATGTAAATATGGCTGAAATGCCTTAAATCACATCTTTGTGAAGATTATGATGTAGATTTTGTCTTTGAAAACTCAGAAACGGCATTTAGCTGTGTGGAATTAAACAACCAAAAAAAGATTTTGTATTTCTATAAGTGGGGTCAAATTATGGAATAATTTAACTGTGGACATGAAAAATAGTACTAGAATTGAGGAGTTTAAACAGAAATGTAAATGTATGTGTTATACAAGATATATGCTTGCAGCCAATGAAGCATTAATTTTTGTATAATATGATGTCATGGGGTAGGACTGGATAAGTCTGACTTCTTCCTACTCCATTCAAACATGTAATATGTGTAAGCAAACTGATTTTGGATTAGCATTGGTTGGATGTGTGCAATTATGTGTGTTGTTGCCATTTGTTCATTTGTTCTGTTCTGCATGTTTGAAAGAATAAAATCAACCAATCAATCAAAATTGTGAGGCGTTTTATTACTGCACACACCCAGAAAATGTATTGAAAGCAGAAGAAGAAGAAAAGGTTGATTTTTGATGACAGGTGAAAATAGATTGCAGTGTTTTCATATTTTCAGAAGAGCTGATAGAAATAAAGGAAGAAAGCTAAAGCAAAGAGAAAAGAAGTGTCGTGGCTAGAGTGTGATACCGACTAAATTAATTCAGACAAACCATCCCAATTTAAAGGATCATTTAATATTACAACTATTCTGAATAGAGTAGTATTTAAACAGATAATCTAGTAGGTAGGGAAACAGAGAACAGAGACTCTCCTCCTGCAATGTGATAGATAAAGCATAAGAAGATTGTCAGAGCGCCAGTCAGTTGTTGTCAGCCCACAGTCAGTAGTCAGTCTTAATTAAGCGTCCCCCCCAGCCGGCTGGGTCAGCGTCCCCACAAAGTACACGGTTTACTGTCCCACTAGCATTGTCACCCTCTCTCCTTCAGGCTCACTCTTTTATCAGCAGCTGTTGCGTCAATTTCTGAACTTAGCTTCCTGTCCCCAGTTGCGGTAGACAACACCCTGAGATGTACTTCAAAAACAGGAAACATCTTCTCCAACTCACATGAACTTAATGAACCCATAACCACTCAGCTCTCCCTCACACAACTAGTACAAATAATATCTATATGAAGTACATACTGTTCTATTACATATTATCTCTGGAATCTGGTTTATTGTTAACCACCAATAAGCAAAACAGGAAGTTATCAATACACCAGACTCCTTCACCACCCCCAAAACGCACACGCCTCTTCATACGCAGTTAAAATACTCGCATTCACGCACACACACAGTGAACACGCAGACACACACACTGACCGCACATACACAGAGTGGACTACACACACACATACACACACAGAGCAGACCACACCCAAAGCAAAACTACGCAGTTTACCACAAAGTATCTACAGTATATTTTCAGTGTATCTTTAACTTGTATAAACCTTCAATATAACACAATATAAATGTCTTAAGCAAACTTTTTATATGTGACAGAACATGGAGCAATTTATAACATATATACACAACCAGAGAGCCCTCTCACACCTGACCCCAGATTTATCACAGTGCACACACACACACACACGCAGGCCTGCATTCAAACACACTTTAAGTGAGGACTTTTATTTAAATTCTACAAGCGCTTGTAAGTGGGCTTTCACTATAGTTGGCCAACAAAAACCGTGTGGACCCTGCCAGATTAATTGTCA
>NW_018128115.1:730099-738906 GCF_001952655.1 Monopterus albus | reverse complement strand
AGCAAAGGGTCTGAATACTTATGACCATGTGATATTTCAGTTTTTCTTTTTTAATAAATCTGCAAAAATGTCAAAAATTCTGTGTTTTTCTGTCAATATGGGGTGCTGTGTGTACATTAATGAGGAAAAAAATGAACTTAAATGATTTTAGCATATGGCTGCAATATAACAAAGAGTGAAAAATTTAAGGGGGTCTGAATACTTTCCGTACCCACTGTATATACAGTATATTTTCAGTGTATCTTTACCTTGTATAAACCTTCAATATAACACAATATACATGTCTTAAGCAAACTTTTTATATGTGAGAAAACATAGAGCAATTTGCAACTTATATACACAACCAGAGAGCACTCTCACATCTGACCCTGAATTTGTCTCAGCGCACACACACACACACGCAGGCCTGCATTCAAACACACACTTTAAGTCCGGACTTTTATTTAAAATTCTACAAGCGCTTGTACGTGGGCTTTTCCCTCTAGTTGGCCAACAAAAACCGCGTGGACCCTGCCAGATTAATTGTCAAAACCGATCAAATGCTTGACTTAATCCAGCCTCACACACAACCCTGTGGTCACTCTCAGTTTTATTCATCTCAGAATAATGGAGTAACTTAATCACTTTGCTGCCAAATCCTAAACCGCAGGGGCGCAGAAGTCTGCCTGCACTGCAGAAACGTTACTCCTAATTTCAACAACTTACTACATGGTTTACAAAGCCAATCCTAACTTGTAACAACAGCTTTTTAATTCCCAATCCTAGTTGAGTTATGTAAGCCAGATCCTACTGCAGACCCACATGCAGGTCAGACTTCTGCTACACAGCCTCAACTCTACCAATATTTTTATCCAATCCAGGCAACTTTATAATTCATAATTTCATGCTGTTCACTGTTCAATCCTATTGCCTATCAATTATGTTTCATCTCGTCCAATGCCAATAGGCTGTATTCCTCTGTTATTTTCCTTAGAGCATCAACCATACACAACACAATCACACACATATACTCAAGTCTTAGTAAGTCATATATACAGAGTCAAAGTCAGTCCTGGTGATTCTATCTCCAGCCCTCTTTACTTTTCTTTTTCTCTCCCACTTTATTTATTTATTTATTTTTCTCATGCACGCAGGTACTTGAAGGAGAGCCAATCAGGAGTTGCGTTTAGGCTTAAAACAAACCTACCGGCACTCAACACAGCGCTCCACAGGCACAGAGAGAGCCATTCAGCAATATATGAAAAGGGAAACTTGTGAAAAACCGGCTCTGCGCCCACGAAGCCGCTACCAGGCGCCGGACCTCGCTGATCCGCTCCTACCGAGCCGACAACGCCAAATCTGTCGTGTATAGAATTAATTCACAGGGAGAATCACTGCAGTGCCAATCACCATTTATTGTACAACATATTGTGATAAGAGGTTTTGAAGGGCGAGACACAGGATCACCTTGATTTGGGCCTCTGCAGAGGTTCGGAGTCAGTCAGGTCAGTCTTCTCAGGTCCTCACATACACCCACACTCTCTAATGAAGCACAAAGAGAAAGAAGTGAAGACAATGTTCGTGTCGTTGCTTATTGTGTTTTCAATGTAATAAAGTATTTACAACTGTCATATGGAATAAAAAATATTTCCATCTGAAATGGAGGAAAAACGATGTATCACTAAGGTACAGTGGTCCACAAGTCATATTTTAGCACTTTTCATTAGTGAATATTTTTCTTCATCTATTATTCTGGCACTTATTCTCTGAAGTAACTGATCATTTAGTCTTTTGTGTATCAGAGTTGACACCATTTCCCAGAGTTTCCAACACCCAAAGATAATGATAATGACTTTTATTGGCCACATTTGTCACACACACAAGGAACTTGTCTCCTGTGTGTCCATGTGCAGCACCAACTCACATAAACACACACACACTGTCCATCGGGAGCAACTTAGGGTTCAGTGTCTTATCCAAGGACACTTCAACATGTGGACCAGGGAGGACATTGACCGCTGTACCTCCTGAGCCCCAGTCAGCTAAGGGACAAGAAGCACATTCTCACATTTGAGAAGCTGAAAACCTGGTTGGCAGCTCATTTTGTGTCAGGGAAACGACTGAAATACGAATCCATAATCAAAATAATAACAAATCGATAAAATAAAACCAATCAAAACTGTTACAGCTCTACAGAAAATGAATCAGAAGCCATTTTGATAATGAATTATTTAACATTTTAGGCCAAGCTACAAACGTTTTCTCACATGTGAACGTTTTTCTGCTTTTCCTAATGATTATAAACGGAATATCTTTGAGTTCTGGACTGTTGGACGAACAAATCCAGACATTAGTAGATGTGACCGATTAATCTGAAACGTTCAAGCTTCCGCGGTCCTGCTCTTAATACATTGGCCCTCACTTTTACTTTGAAAGGTGTAACCGGAAGCCTTGTTCCGCACCGCTTGACACTGGTCCCTCCTCAGCATCAGCACCACCCGTCTCCCCCTCCCTCATTAAGGCACCACAAACGGGCCAACAGACCACGAACCCCGGGGCAATGGACGACGTTCCCCCGATCATCAACATCTGCATCTCGCTGCGGATCCAGCCCAACGAGGGGCCCGTGTTTTTTAAGGTGGACGGGACCCGGTTCGGACAGAGCAGGACCATCAAGCTGCTCACAGGCTCCAAATACAAGATCGAGGTGGTGGTGAAGCCTGGAAACGTCGAGGCCACGTAAGAACGAGCTGCTTTTAAATCAGCATTTCTCTTATTCTCTTCCTTCTAGCGTCAGATATTCGGGTGTGTCTGCAGCTGGAGGCACACGGAGCATGCGCGTTCCTCTATTTCATCCAGTACTTGAAGCAAAACAATGCACTTCTGTAGCCCAATTAGTGATAAGAGGTTCCTAAGCAGGAAATAAAGTGCGGTGGGTCGGTGGCGGCTCCGCGGCCTCCTCCTCCACCTCCTGCTGCTGCAGCCGAGTCCCCTGAATAAATCATGGGTGGTGGTTATCTCATGGCTGCTGCTGACAGGAGGAGGAGGGCGACGCATGTGGATCAGTTAAAGCAAGACGGGGTCCAGCTCAGTGCAGCCTCACTGGGAATGAACTAACGGGAGAGATACAACAATAAGCAGGGGCAGATCTAGAACATTTTGGACGGGGTGGCCAGGCTGGGACACAGACTCACAGAGGGGTGGCACATTTGAAACACAGAACAAGCTAAATAAACCCCTGGATATTAAGAATCAAACCGTTTATTTGTGTATAAACGAGACACATGGTTCTGTATTTAGGTAATGTTGGCAGCGCTCCCTATTTACTCCCGGTCAGGGACATAGCTGCTGGCTCCTCCCATGCAAATAAGGTTAAATGTGTGCTTTAAATAGCAAAGCTACACAGTAAGTTGTAAAATAAAATGATAAAATAGATCATTATAATAAGATTTAGATATTCAGGGAGTTCAGGAGTTGTGATGATGGTCCTACTGATATTTTAGTTTGGCCTATAAGTATATTATTATGCTACACTATAAACATTATGCTGTGCGGTATCTTCTAGTATCTACTGGGCAGAGGGGTTTACATGCTATAAAAGTGCATTCTGTAATTGAAGCACCCCCTGGGTTTGAATGTTGGCACAACTTTATTTTAATTTCTGTATTTTCATATGTTAAAATACACCTGTAAAGGAATGGCAACACGTCTACCTTTAAAATCAACCACAACCAACTAAATGCATCATTAGCTTTGTCCTTTATGAGGCTCATGGCAGGAAGCGCTGATTTCCACAGTGAACTGGTAGGGGCCCAGGTTTCCTCTGCTGAAGGAATACGACCATAATTTAAACTAAACCAATAACAGTTAACACAGTATTAGGTAATATTGTTTGTTGGAAACAGACGGCCTCCCGTGTTCCCTGAGGAAGAAACCTGACACCCAGTGCAGCGGTTTAATACAAATTCAACAGCTGTGTCCTATAACATCCTTGAAAACCCAGCAACCCCCAGTGATGGCTCCCAGAGCTGCAAACCTTCAACACAGTGATCAGTACGAGTGTCCTGCTGCTTTCAAAATGTTTGATACCTTTTCTTGCTCCCAGCAACATGAACATCGGAGGCATCATCTTCCCTCTGGAGCAGCAGTCCAAGGATGAGGAGTCGGTGGTTTATCACGGCCTGTACGACACCGAGGGCGTCCCGCACACCAAGAGCGGAGACCGGCAGCCTGTCCAAGTCAGTATAGAGGTAGGACAACAATATCTCTGTGAGACATCAGATGGCTGTCAGAAAGCTGGCTCATCACTCAGTGACAGAATTTGACAACAGAAAGCTTTACGCATTTCTTTGTCTGAACCTCTTAAATTAGAGAGTAACTTTTTAACTTTGCAGTGTTGGTCACACATTTCTCTGCCTCTCTTCCGTCCAGTTTAACAAGGCGGGCATGTTTGAGACAGTGTGGCAGGCAAAATACTACAACTACTACAAGAGAGAGCACTGCCAGTTCGGCAACAAGTTCAGCAACATCGAGTACGAGTGCAAACCCAACGAGACGCGGACCCTCATGTGGATCAACAAGGAGGTGTTCAACTGAGTCCGCTCACCCAGCACTGCCCCCGCACCCAGTACCAAATGGGACACCGGTCGTCCCTGGACTGCCTTTGAACATCAGCCTTTCCCGAAAGCGAGCGTCACGTCAGCGAGGGTCTGGTATTTGTATCATTTCATCAAATGTGAGAGGAACAGCTGTTTGCTATGCTGGTCTTTCAGGGGGTTGCTTTAAAGCTGCATTCAGCAGCGCTGCTTGTTGGCGGCTTCAGAAAGAGCAACGGTTTGGAAAGCATTCATTTATACTGCAACTGCTCAGTTGGTCAACAGAGGAAAGTAGAGCAGGAGCACTCACTTATCTCTGTTCGCCCCTGAGATTAGTCCATCACCTCCCGTGTGCAGGGATTTTCTTTCACTGATCAAACTTCTCTGTTTAAGTGACAATCTATGGTTGGTAAGAGTGAATGTTGCAGAGTGTAGCTTTAAAGCAGGGGTGGGCATAAAGGAACAAGTGGACATATTGTGAACTGAGCTTTTAGCCATCTACCAAGACTCAGAGGAGAAGACTGATATAATTCACATTTGCATGTTCAGTACAGAGATTTGTTCAGGACAAGTTTAGCTTAGCTTAGCACAGTGACTAACCCGGGGCAAACTGAGGCCCATTTCTGACCTCAGCGCTGTGAACGTTAGGCCAGTGTCACACCAAAGTCACAAGAGCCAATAGTTTATGATAGATATGTAAAGTGCAGCATGGATGCTAAGGACCACACCACAATGAAGACCAATGTTCTATCCTATTGTCTCCGTCATCTCTAAAATTTCCACCCATGCTTGGTTTTTTATGTCTCTTTTGGATCGGAGTGACTCACTTTTCCACCATTTTTATCTACAGTAGATTAGATTTGCAAAGTTGGAGAAGTTATTTCAGACGCTCCTGGTTCCTTAAGTAAAAGTCCTGAACTGACTGTGTCCTACTATGGCTCAGAGGCTTTAAATGCAGCGGCCATGTTCCTCACACCTACTAGCATTGCTTATGCAAACCTTAGGGAAAACAACTCTAAAAAATCAATTAAATTATCAAACCGAACCGGTCGTGGCTTCTGATCAAGCAGCAGCAAACCTTCAAAGGTATGTCTGTCATCTTGTCTACGGTTTGGCCATAATCATATAAAGTGTGTGGCATTCATGTGGACGGCAAAGTAAGAATTTCATTGTACAAGGAAACATGTTTCCTCACTGTGCATATGACAATAAATACTTTGACCTTGATCTAAAGGTTGCCTGGAGCAAAACCAACATTTGAAATCAGTGTTTCCAGTACCATCCACTGGTCTGACCAGAGCAGCAAAGCAACCTCTTCAGCTTTTAGAGAATGTTATGTGACCGAATCACGGAGATACAGCATGTTGACGGTCAGGGAAACTGTTAGCCTGGAGCCTGGGTCCACCTAAAGAGAAAAACAGTCTTGGCCCCGGGGTCAGAGCCGCTTGGTTTTGTTGTATCTTGTTAGCTAAAAGGCTAATCATCAGTCCAGCCGAGGGTCAGCCGGGCTCAGCAGACTGCAGAGCTAGGACCGAGTTCAGGACTTAAATGCTGCCTTCACACCATGTCAATTAAACTGTAACAACATGCAGCCGAGTGGGAACAACTGTTCACGTCAACTTCCGACTTGTAGTTCTGATTCAGAGAAATCGGGAATTTCTGACCGCTACGACACCCCCCTACTTGGCAGAAAGGAGTGCGGAAGTGTCAGGTCAGAAAGTGGCTTCAAAACAACCACCAGCAGCAGTTACACCTAACTTCACTTGTAAAGTTACTTAGCAAGTTACTGGCATTGTGTGGTCACACTAAATACAATAACGTTATTCATGTTAAAGGTTGACTGACACATTAGCCTCATAGCCAACGCCTAACCTAAAGCTGGCATTTCATTGTTCCAAACAGTGGCTGTAAAAAGCTGAAGCGTAGCCCTAGATAATCTGACGTAAATGTTACTCGCATTGTGTGCTCATTCTAAATAAAGCAGCCTTCAATTGCAGCAGACTACATTGTGGAGAGCCACCATCTTGGACAAACACGTGAACACTCCTGAGTCCAGACCAGCAGCTTCCAGTCTTTGTGCTGAGCTGCTCTAAACCCAGGGCCTGTCACTGTGCTGGACACTCAGACTTCAATCTTCTCATCTCACTCTGGAGACGATGGCAACCCCAAAATGTCCCAACTGTTCCTTTATGGGGGGTAAAACGAAGCCTACAAGCTGTGTAGCCCTCCATAACTAAATATATCACAGCACAAGGCTGAGTGCACCAGCTCGCGTGGTGTTAGCTGAAGACCAGAATGGAAGACACCTGTGGATGGAAGAAGTATTTTACCTTATTTAATAACTGTGTGGATGTGTTTGTGGGAGATGAGAAACAATGGTTGAACATGTGTACATCTTGTAGTAGTTTCAACTTTTCTTGTTATGATTTGTGTTTAAATGAAAAACCCACCTGCTCTAAAACACTAAACTGTATTTGAGAAAATAGCTTGAGGTGAGGTGTGCTGCATTTGTTGCTTCATTAAATACCTTGGTCCATGTTTGAGTAAAAGTCAGGGTAATGTAGAAATAAATGTGTGCTCCGAGTTTGTCACACCACGGGAAGATGTGTTATTAACCACCCAGCCAAATTTAAATGATTAAAACAATCACCAAGTACATAAAATCAGCTCTCAAAATCATGAAAAAATAAGGAGTATTCTCTGCTCTGAAACATCGGTGTGTCAGGTGAATAGGGTGAAACCACATGCACTCAGGGAAACGTGCTGCCTCTTCTCATTGTGGATGTATTAAGGGAGAACGTAGGCAAGATGCCCCTGCAGGACGAAGGCATAGCTAGCTAGCTAGCTAGCTAGCTAGCAAACCATAGTAGGTGTAGTAAGTCACAATCAAACAGGAGAACCACTAATACGCTAGGGATCTACAGCAGCATTTGATGAAGCAACATGTCAGTGGAGCTCTGTGACCTAGATTGGGCTGTGGTACACACAGGACGTGTCGGTACCGTGCACTGTTTGTGAGTCTGCACATGCGACTCGCTGACAGTAAGAAAAACACACACAGATCGGGCTGTGGTACACACAGGACGTGTTGGTACCATGCACTGTTTGTGAGTCTGCACATGGGACTCGCTGACAGTAAGAAAAACACACAGAATATCAGCAGCATTCATTTTTAAGCCAAACACGTCTCATCACAGGCTGCAAGTGCTTCACTTTGAGTTACTGCTGTGTTCTCTGGTTTCTCCTGAAGTGCATGGTTTCATTTGTTTTGCCAGACATTATCTAGTTGCTCCATTGTTAAGATATCCAAATAAACCTTGCTGTTTATTTACATGCTGAACTGGGGAGTATAAAGTGTCTTTGTGAATAACCACTACTGAACCAACAGTAACTGTTATAAACCTAAATATTTTCATTTTGCTGCGGTGGAGGACGTATTCACACAAAGGTCCTGCATGGAAAATGCTACCTAAGAGTTAGAACTACTGATTCATGGTTGTATGCATCCACCAACCAGTCAGACTCACTGGAAGGGCACAGACGTGAGGTCACTGCGACCTTTGACCACCAAAATCTAATAAGTTCATCCTTCAGTCCAAGTGGACACGTGCCAGATTAAAGAAGTTCAGACTCATGGACGGACGGGTGGACAACTCAAAACCATAATACCTCCAGCATAAGAAGTACTCATATTATCAGAAAAATGTAAAGTATCAAAAGTAAAAGAACACAAAACAGAGAAACTTCAAACGTGACTGAAATATTATTACACTGCAGGTTATACAGTTGGTTTATCACACTAATAAATAATAAAAGTTTATTTATATAGCACTTTACAACTTGGCAGGAGCCCAGAGTGCTTCACAAAAGGACACTAATACAAGACAATACTAAAACAAATACTGGTGGATTAATGTGTAAAGTAGCATTTTACTATGCTTGGTTGGGGTGGAGCTAATTTAATAATGTTACCCTACTGGTCAAACGTTTTAATATTCATTAGGTCCTGTTCTGATTGGATGAAGGTGAACCTGAGTCAATCAGAGTAGGTGTGACCCACCGTGAATGTGTTCACATTCTTTTAGTGCATTGGATTTGAGTATACATTGGGCTGTAATGTTTGCCTGCTGAGGGTTGTACATGTTGGACTCTCACCAGGCCAGCAGGGGGCGCTGGTAGAAAGGTTGTGGATTGAGGGCGGTGTTGGCTGTGACAGGTGACTCCTTTGTCATT
>NW_018128115.1:728006-729512 GCF_001952655.1 Monopterus albus | reverse complement strand
GCCAACAGGACAACGTCGTCTGCAAAAAGCAGAGACGAGATCCTGTGGTCCCCAAACCGGACTCCCTCCGGCCCCTGGCTGCGCCTAGAAATTCTGTCCATAAAGATAATGAACAGAACCGGTGACAAAGGGCAGCCCTGCTGGAGTCCAACATGCACTGGAAACAAGTCTGACTTACTGCCGGCGATGCGAACCAAGCTCCTGCTCCGGTCGTAATAATAATAATACTTTATTTATATAGCACTTTACAACTCGAAAGGAGAACAAAGTGCTTCACAGCAAGACATACAGTATATACTCTAGTAAGAAATGGTTGGTGTAGGTATCGATATCAATAATAAGTGCAATATACAAAATAATCAGGATGAGAATCAGTTTTATTGGCCAGGTGTGTTGGACAAGAGGAATTTGACTCTGGTACAGCGTCAATATACCGTTTACAGTTAAACATACGTATATGCAATATATAATATACAAATCACCGTATAATGCATAACCTAATGTATATAAGCCATATTCTATTCCATCTTACGTAAAAGTACAACAATAAAAATATATTAGCAACATGATATACAATGATAAAACTACCCATAGTACTGCTTCAATAATAATAATAATCTGGAGAGGATCTGGACTTCACTGTCCTCAAACAGGGATAAATATCTCCTGCTCACCAACAGTTGAACAGAACTGATGAAGGCTCTTGGATGAGAGATGAAACGTCTTCAACCTAAAACCAAGTCCAGATGATTTCATCTACATTTTTTCAGCTTATTATGACCTGGATGACTGAATTTGCATGGACATGGTGGTGGACAATGTGACAGTGACCTCTGAGCCTGCTTTATTTATTTACTTCGTCAGCAATCACATATCTACAGATTACTTACCAGTGTTCATAAAACAAATACATCTGGCCAAAGTGCCCAGTAATCAACCAACCCATACAGACGATTTATTTATGCTCCATATACTGTAAGTGTTTTCTGTACAAACTGTAAATATTCAAATATTCAGCCAGACACCTTTTGTGGCTGCGCATTAAATAGAAAGCAGGAAGTTTCCAAAACTGACAGACTAGGTGTCTGATTTGTTTTTGAACTAAGATAAAGTCTGTGGATTCACAGAAAAATTATTAACGTTTCAGTGATGCTGGTCACATTTGTGGTTGTGGCAGAGCCGACAAGACGAATGCATCATATTTACAGTACATGTTGCCTGTGGCATCATCCATATGGTACAAACATCAACCGATTTGTCACCACAGTTATCAGATTGTGTACAACAATGGAAACTGTATATTTATACCACTAAATATTTACATTGGTTCCCTGGAACAAAAAAAGTCATTTCCTAAAAAAAGTTATCAGTTTACTCAGTTTGATTGACAGGACAGATGATCAGAGGAGCAGAGTTTCTACCAACATCATTAAGATAGGGACAGAAGTACGGGTAGAGTTTCTCAGTGAAGCAGCAGCCAGTAAAGGAGTAGATAAGAGCTGCAGA
>NW_018128115.1:724624-727752 GCF_001952655.1 Monopterus albus | reverse complement strand
GGATGTGCTGTATCAGGGTCCAGAGTCACATCCACTGCAAACTGCTGGACCCTCTTCAGCTCAGCCTCAAACAGCTTCTTCATCTGTTTACTAAGCGTCTCCTCTACCTGAGCCACAGCGCTCACCACAGTCCCCTCATATGATGGAGGACAGACTCTGACCTCTGTCCAGTCCTTGGTGGGTGCAGCAGCTTTCAGGGAGGAGAAGCTCTGGAGGAGGTGGAGGTGGTCTTCAGAGTGTGAGAGCTGCTCCACCTCAGTGCTCCTCTTCCTCAGCTCAGAGATTTCCTGTTCCAGCTCTGTGATGAAGCCTTCAGCCTGTTGCTCTGTGGTTTCCTGTTGCTCATCGATCTCCTTGATGAGCTGGATCAGGCCTCTCCCAACAGACTCCTTAAGAGCAGTGAAGACCTGAACACCTGCTGCTATTTCTCTGTCTGCACCTTCTTTACTGATCCTGACTGACTGTTTGAGCTCCTCAATCTTCTCTCGTCTCTTCTGGATCATCTGCTGAATCTCGGCCTCTGTCTTCCCCAGCTCTGCCTTCTTTCTTTCATATTCTTCTTTCAGAGGAACAAACTCATGTGTCCTGTGCTCTAAAACAGGGCAGTGGACGCAGATATACATCTGGTCAGTCTTACAGAACAGCTCCAGAGGTTTATCGTGCTGCCTACACATCCTGCCTTCCAGGTTCTCCACAGGCTTGAACAGCTGATGTTTTTTCAGACGTGGAGCTGTCAGATGAGGCTCCAGGTGAGTCTCACAGTAGGAGGTCAGACACACCAGGCAGGACTTCAGGGCCTTCACTTTGGTTCCAGTGCAGACATCACAGGGAACTTCTCCTGGTTTGGCAGCTTGTTGCTCTGAGCTGCTGCTGCTGGCTTTCTGTTGGGCTTCACGTCTGAAGTCAGCGACCATCTCAGAGATGAAGGTGTTGATGTTCAGCTTAGGTCTTTTCTTGAAAACCTTTTTACACATGGGACACATATAAGGGACATTAACATCCCAGTGGTGAGTGATGCAGGTTTTGCAGTAGTTGTGTCCACATGATGTGGAGACTGGATCAGTGAACACATCCAGACAGATGGAGCACAGAAACTGGTCTTCAGATCGTCGGCGTTTGGCGGCAGACATATCTACACAGAGAGTGTGAACACATTATAAAATACAGTTTTAATTATTTGTAGAAACAGAAGAATTGTGACCATTCTGTTAAATTTCTGGTGATATCAGGTAATAGTGAGTTATTCCTGCCGTGTTGTGATGGAGGTGCCCGACCCAAATCGTACTCTGAGCAACTGTGACCATTTAAACTTCGCTGCCAACTCAGGCTTGTTACACATTGGATCCAGATTTGTCCATTACTTGTTGTGTAGACAACCTTTATTGTGGAGTGGCTCAAAGTTCTGCTTATTTGGTAAAAGATACAATGTATTTCCTCTGGCCTCTTCACAATAAAAGCCTCCTACAGTTCACTGTTGGAAAGCTTTTACTGTGAAACAGCCAGAGGAAGTAGAGCACAGTCTGACTGTAGGAAGTGATCAGCAAACAGCCATAGAACCAGGAAAGGAGGGAACCTCATGTCCAAACCACAGAGACTCAGATCCAAGTAACAAAAGTCCTGAGAACTGACACAGAGACTGTTTATACTGGGATCAACTGGAGCTCAGCCAGTGTCCTACTGGAACCAGTTTGACCAGTGTCAGTATCAAATGAACAGAGTGAAGCTTCCTCCTGATCAGAGCTGAAGTTCTGTGCTGGTCCTGGTTGTTGACCCAGTGAATATGATCAGCTGTACTCACCAGCGTTTGGTAGAGACTCTGCTGTGGCCCAGAAGAACCTGATGATCTTTTGTCTCAGAGGGAAACAGGGACTTGTCTCGACTACAGCTCCGCTGTGGCTCTGACTTTTAGTTTCATTTCAGCAGTGTGACGTTGAACCCCTCCTCTTCTGACTGTTGTTCCTCCTCTAACTGCAGCAGTTTTTCCGTTTTAGTCTCCTCCCTCTGATTTAATCATTTATTGTGAAATAACTGGGTTTACCTGTATTAAGAGATGACTCACTGATCCTTGGGGGAGATGTGTTACAGCAGCAGACAGGCTGAGAGGAACAGAAACACTTACAGCTACTTCCTTTTACACCACTACTTCACTATAATAATACTGGTAGTATGTAATCAGGGATGAAGTGCAGGTGTGCTGTGTTTGTCAGAGGTTGGTGGTTCATGTGTCAGGAGGGTCTGGTGTTCGGCAGCAGCTTCCATGCTTTAGGCTCATTGTTCTGATATTATCTACCTTGTGGTCCACCTACTGTACTGTTCTGTCTGATAACACCAGTCAGTTGACAGGGACACTTCTTGTTACAACAATGTAGCACAATGTGAGAGAGGTGGTCAGATGTGCAGACAACTGTCCGGTCTCAGGATGTCAGAAATAAAATCAATTAATAAGGTTTTATCTGTATCTGAAAACCAGCGATTGTTGGATGGACTATACAGGACTGTTTGTCATTAGTACTGAAATTTGTCATAGAAACATGTTCCTCTTTCAGCAACAGACAGAAGTTGTTTCTCTGGCAAAACTTCAAAATTACACAAACATCAGGGTTGTGTTTCCTGGAAACTGCAGAAAACCTGTAGAGCAGCTGAAGTAACTATGAGGGGACTAGTGGACGGACAGCGGTGTTGGCTGAAGGTGGGCAACGGGCGTCACCTGCAGCCATCATCTGACCCAACGTGATGGTTCGATCTGATGTCAGCTATGAGAAAAACTTAGATTTTGGGTTTTGCAGCTGATTAACAAACGGCATCTCTATAAAGACAGCACGTCCATCATGATGTCCATTTAATGACTTCAACCAACTGTTTGTCTCCAACAGCCAATCAGCTCAGACTGACATAACATTATTTATTTTATTTTATTTTTTAACCATTTTGTGGAAACCTGACTGTGATCCCTCATTAAAAAAAATTCACCAAGAAGGTTCTTTTCCCATGATAATTGCCCCCAGTGTTTTCTACAATGACCTGATTTCTGGTTTTCTTTCTCTTCTTTGTGGTTTTTGTCCTGGCCGTGGAACATTGGACCAGCTCTATACCCTCTTCAGGGTGGTGGATGGTTCATGGGAGTCTGC
>NW_018128115.1:715042-723728 GCF_001952655.1 Monopterus albus | reverse complement strand
CCCCCCGGAGGAGCTGGAGGAAGTGTCTGGAGAGAGGGAAGTCTGGGCATCTTTGCTTAGACTGCTGCCCCCGTGACCTGGTTCCGGATAAGTGGAGGAAAATGGATGGATGGACATGATTTCTTCAGACACTTCTGATCTTTAGATATTTAACTTTTTCCCCTCATAGTGGTCCTGGTTCGGGACCAGACTGGGTCTGAAATGTGACCTGAAGGTGGCCCAGCATGGCACGTGTGTTTACAAAGATACCAGGTGGCTAAAATGGTTAGTACTGCATTGTTTAACTTCATTTATACTCCATCAGAAGTCGATCTGCAGCTCAGAACTTCTAGAACAGGCCCAACAGCACCAGTGTCACTGACTCTCTGTTCCACTCAGGCCAAAGTCAGAACAACAGCTTTGCGGGAGACTGCCGGGTCTCACTGTGGCCTGGTGATGGAGGCGGGGAGACTGACGGTGTTTCTAAGTTTGCCCAGACGTCACCCACAGAGCAGTCTGGTCACCTTGGCCTCTCTGCTGTGCAGCTGGTTCTGACTAAACCTGGCTTTGTTTTCAGGTGGAAACCTAAAAACTGACCAAGGGGTTATTAAGTAAAGGCCAGAGATTTTTTATATTTTAATTATTGTCCAAAAATCCTGTGAAAAGACATATTGTAGTTTGTGTGATGAAGCTGTGACTCCGTCCTCTGCGCCATCCAGCTCCACTGTGTCCCAGAACTAGCGAACCACATCAGTGAGCCTCACTGTTCCTTCACAGAGACTGTAGTTTACCTAGAACCTGCTCCACAGAGTAGCAACAGTCACGACCTCCACAAAGTATGGACGAGGAACTCAGTGCTATGTTAACTGCTGCTTTGGTCTTTTCCTGGAGCTTGTAGACATGAACAAACACCTAGAAAATCTACAGCTTCGTTTCAAACACAAGACTGAGTCCAGTTGATGATCAGCAGAGAAATTAGTGCTGAAAGAGGTGTCACATGACCTGGTGTTAGGGCTGAGACGAAGGCACCAGGAGGTCCAGTACAAGAGTTCACTGGTACAGTACATGGATGGAACACCAGCTCCCACAGTCACGGCCAGTACAAACAGTAAACCAGGGGAGTTTGGTCCAGGTCCTGGGGAGGTGGTTTCTAAAGGTGGTACTGGAAAGAAATAAGATCCAGGGGGAGGAGACACAGGTGTCCTGAACTTCACAGGTGGAGGTGTCAGACAAACTCAGTGATTGGCCAAAGATCCTCCTCCTTGGACTTGTTTGTTTGTTGTTGTTTGTAGTTTCAATCGCTGTGTCTGGAAATAGCCCTGTTTCCCTCCAGCTGATGCTGAGGACATTAAGAGGCTGAGGAAGAGGTTCAAGACTCCAGACTCGACCTAACTGTGGCTCCCTGACTGCGGAGGAGTTCATGCCGCTACCAGAGCTGCAGCAGAACACCCTGGTGCAGCGGGTCATCGACATATTCAACGCCGATGGAAATAGGGAAGTCGACTTCCAAAGTAGATGAATCGTTAAGAGGCTAGTTCCGACTCCACCAGAAGTATTTCACACCTGAACATGACATGTTGGCACTGAATACACAGTTTGGTATGGTGCTGTTGGCCCTAAACAGAGACATTAGGGGATTTAGTGGTGATGTCTTACTTTTCTACCCAGTGAAACCCACATAAAGTGCTTTACACCATTTACACACTGATGGGACCGACAACAGAAGCGCCTCGGGGTTCAGTGGACATTTTAACATGGGGACCGGAGAAGCCAGGAATCAAACTGCCAACCCTCGGGTTGGGAATCAAAGCTGCCGAGCCACCAGCCAACAAACAGTAGCACACGTACTGAGGACATCAGAAACGTCTTGAAAGTGAAACCTGTCCTGCTCTTTATCAGCGTGGACGTCGTCTGGAGGTTTCTGGTGGCTGGACAGGCACCAACCTATCACTGTCCTCTGTGACTGGACTGGGAGTAATTCATGGAGGCAGGTGGGGGTGAGGGGTCACTCAGAGTTCAAGGGAAGTCTCAGGTAACTCAGGAAAGAAATCCACTGTAAACACTTTGAGCCCTGTTGTCGTGGTTGTGGGGCCATGAAACGAAAACACCTAACAGTGAACAGGATGATGCACCGGATCCAGGTAAACTAACGGACTTCTGCTCACATCTGGATGGTTGGTTTCTTACAGTGGGAGAAACTGAATGTTTCCTAGTGTCCTGAGTTGCATGTATCAACTTCTGCCACTAGGGGGCAAGAAAAACTCAGAAATGATGTCTTTAACAAACACCATTTCCCATAAGCCCTAGAGTCACAACAGAACAGAACCAAAACAGACAAGTCCATGAATGAGTCGAGTCTCTGTGTTGGGTTCTGCAGTTCAGCCTCTGGTTTAGTTTTTAAGTAGCAGTCAAAAATAAGAGTTTATTCTTTTGTTTTGTGCTGTGTAGATAAAACTAAAATCCTGCCTTCATCGTGATGGTGAAGTCAAAGGGGTCTAATGTTCACTGACCTTACATCTGGATCCAGTCTGAGTCCTCTGGCTGTTTCATCGTCAAGGTGAAGTCAAAGGGGTTTAATGTTCACTGACCTTACATCTGAATCCAGTCGGAGTCCTCTGGCTGCTTTTAACCCTCTCCATGTCAAACAACCAAACCCATGTTAACCCTGGTTGTTGCTCTTTCTTTGTCCCACTCTCTCTGTGCTAAAGACGCCCCCTCTTCACTCTGGCAGCCGCTGGTTCAGACTTTTAGCTGCCCAGAGCTCCTCCATGGCTGTTTGACATGACTACTGGCTGGAAAAACCCTTCTTCTAACCTTGGCTAGGCGGCAGGCGGGGCTGATTTACAGACCATACTTTGACAACACAGGGTGGAGAAGCTGGAATAACAATAATAATAAGCAGCATTTATATAGCACTTTACAACTCACAGAGCCCAAAGTGCTGCACAGAATACAGATAGCAATACACTAAAACAATACCAAACAGACTAAAGGCTACTAGTCAATACATAGATAATCATAAAATATAAAACATGTACTGTATGTAACAATAGGAGGCTGTAGGCAGCAGAGGGTCATGGAGGGGGCTGTAGCTGAGAGACGCATGTCCCACTGTCACTGGGGTTATCAGGCTGGGGGGTTGGGGGGGTCTGATGGTAAAACACCTTTAGGTCTGTTTGATAAAGTGCTTTACAGAAGATAAAGGTAAAAGTTGTTAAACTAGAACCAAAATGTCAGTCAGGCCCGAAAAGCTAAAAACTAAACCCATCTGAATTTTCCTAGTATTGATTAAAAAAAATAAAAAAAATAAAAACTAAATGAGAAATAAATCTGTTCATCAGTGACACAGAGCTGGAGGATCTTAAAGGAACAGTCTGTCACTTTAGAATGTTAAAGATGTAGATTGATCTCCAGATGGAGTCAGAATGTGGTTATCTTAGCTTAGCATAAAGACTGGAAGCAGGGGGAAACAGTTAGCCTGGGTCTGCCCCAAAAAACACCCATTAATCCCTCCGAAGCTCACTAATACCATGGTTTACCTTTAATAGTTATTGGCTGGCCCTTCTGTAATGACCCAACTATAAAGACAATATTCCTCTGTAAATTATTCAGTCATCTCTTTAGTGTTACTATCAAAATAAAGGTAAACGCTTTACAAATCCTTACAAAAATGAGTCAATTATTTCCCAAAATGTTTGAACTATTCCTTTAAAGACAAAAACATGGCTTGGTTTCCAAAACAACCACCACAGAAACGTGAACAGTACAGTTTAATTTGCAAAAACAACTTTGTACAAGAAGTGTCAGTCAGCTGTCTTTGAGCTGAGTCAGAGATTTTAAAATCTGGATTAAAGGTCATGAAAGTGCAGGGCTGGCAGAACAGGGCAGACTGTGGACAGGTTACCAGCTCCCGTCCAGGTGTGCCTTTCATCAGGCAGGTGAGGAGCTCAGCTGTGCAGATGGTGGTGTTTGTCACGTGGGCGCCCGGAGGTTGTGAGTGGCCAGAAGTCGCTGTTGTCTCCTCTCCTTTGCCTGCTGCTTCTTCAGCTCGATCTCTGCTGCCGAACATTTACCTGCAGAGGAAACAGGAGGACGCAGCTGGAACGGATTCAGGGATTCATCGTGTAAACATAAAGCAACAGTTTTACATTAAAATAACAGCTTCACAGTAAGTTTGAGAGTACACCAACTTGTAATGAGGTGAATGGCGTCTCTGCCATCGCTACTGCTGTTACCAGACTATGTAATGCTGGTCCCAGAGACCCCTCACAGGGACCACCCAAGACTTTACAGCACCATGTCACAGCTGGTCAGACCCTCCACCTAGCTCAGTTTCCTTAAACACATCCTGGGCCTTTATTGAGTTTTGATATTTTTCCAGGTGACAAAGTAACACTTGGATTGTGAATATGTGGCCAGTCCATCCCAGTAAGGCCAGTTTGGAAATCTACTCGGATGTTTTTGGAGCTGGGAGGATCTGCTAACAGACCAAGCTAACGCTCCTTAGCACATAGCTACTTCTCGTTCAGAGCAAAGTCAAGGCCATGGACTGAAGCACACGCCCGCAGCAGCAGGTAGCGTGCATGGCCAGAGCCCAAACAACTGCTAACACAAACAGCAACTTGGCAGCAGCGTGCACGTGTCTGCTCACGTTGTTTAGGACATAACCCTGTCAACGTCAGCCCTGAGATTTGCAGCTTGGAGCCAGCTCACTTCCTGTGTGACCTGTGTGTTCTTACCTTTGTCGCCCACAACCAGGTTGTTTGGCCTCTTGAAGGTGAGCTCTTACCTTTGTCGCCCACTGTAGGAGCCAGGTTGTTTGGCCTCTTGAAGGTGAACTGGTCTCTGCTGGTCGGCTGCGGTGCAGCAGCAGCTGACTGGACCCTGCTGCTCCCCTGCAGACACGTGGATCCTGGCACAGTTCTTCTCTGTGTGAATCTGAGAGAGTCCCTCACTGTGTTCACCTGTACACCTGCAGCCAGACTACCTGGTCTACCTGAGGCACTGGGCAGAGTGGTGGGAGTTTGTTTTTGGGGCGGACGGTGCGTAAAAGTGGCAGCTCGTCCAGAAGCAGGCTGTTGGTTCCCGCTGTCCCAGGTTCTGTTGGACGGCTGCAGAGCTGCTCTCTGCTCTGGCACCGGACCCACAGGAGGAGTCTGCCTTATAGACACGTTGCCCAAACTTTGGATCTGGTTCTCCAGGTCGTCAAAGATCTCACACAGCAGGTTGTCGTCAGCTGGGTCATCCCACACCAGGTCCGACGAGAAGAACGAGTCCAGGTCTTCGTCCTGGAAGTCATAAACTGCCTGATGGGAGGAAACGTCATGTTTCTGACCTGTTTCTGTAGCCGGGGTGTCTGATGCAGAAGCAGCAGGCAGGGAGCTGGTAGCAGACGTCCTCTGATAGAACTGGGATTTCTGAGGATGGGACCTCGCTGGGTTTGACTGACACGTCCGCCAGGTATGCTGAGGTCCCACCTCACCAGTGGAGGAAAACCTGCTTTGCTGAGCATCTTTGTCTGCTGCTTTTGAGCTGTAACCCACCTTCAAGTTTGCCCATGTCTGGCTTCGTTTCACAGAGAAGTCGAGGTTAGACTCCAGTTTGAAAGTCGATCGTTGTCCCACATTCTCCTTCCCCACCTGAGAAACAGTGGGCTGCCTGCCTGCAGCGCCTCCTCTGACAGGAGGTGGATGTTTGATCCCGCTGGCTGGTTTCTGTGCTGAACTGTTCTTCGGAGCAGCAAACATCTGTGGGTTTTGTGTCATGTCCAACAATAACGACTCATTGAGCAGGTCGTCGTTTTCCCAGTCGTCCTCGAACTCGTCACTCACTGAAGTGTTGGTGTTTGTTGTGGAAACACCTGAAGCGGAACCATGTGCTGGCTGTACTTGTGAAGGCTGAGCTGACGACAACTGGCTTAAATTTCTGCTCACGTGTTGGGTCGGTCCATCAAACAGGAAATCCAAATCATCCTCCATCTGTTGAACCACACGTGCCTGCGCATCTGTCCCAGCCGCTGCGTTCATAGCTGGCCGACAGTTTCCAGGAAGCCAAGGTGAGACGTCATTGTGATCGTCCTTCTTGAGATCACGGGTGTCTTCAGACAGGAGCTGCGGGCTCTGCTGGTGCGCGTCCTCCACCTCCGCTTCACATTGATGAAACATGCTGAAGTCAAACTGTTTGGCCAGTTTCAGGAGGTCGTCCACCGCATTCGTTCTGAGGAAAAACAAAACCCAGCGTCACATGGTTTAAAAAGAAAGAAATGAGATGCTGCTGAAAAACTTCTTTATAACTAAGGCTCCAGTTTTAAACGACAATCTGAATGTAAATGTTAAATAGTGCTGAGCCAGCAATACACACGAATTATGTATTTAACAGAACAATTTCTCAATTAATTGATTCTGATTAGTCTCTAATAAAAATGAGCATTACTAGTCATCATCAAAACAAAGAGCACATTTTAAGCTCATTTCCAAAAAACATAATATTTCCTCTTTAGCCAATCATCAGCTGGTTTGGTGATGGAGCTCAACAGTAGGTGGGCGAGCCGATGGCGTGCAAGCTGCTGCCATCAAACACCAGCAGGGCTTCCAAGAAAACACGGGGCAAGTTTGAACCATGAAACACAACATGACAGTAAATTCAGAAATTCTGCCCACAGGTCAAATCCACAGGTATGGGACAGAAGTGAGGTCACTGACCTTTGACTGCCAAAATATAATCAGTTCACTGATTGTGCCAAAATTGAAGAAATTCCCCGAAGGCATTGACAAAAACGGGCCTGACGGACAACCCGAGAACATAACGCCCTCAGCCAGGCTGTTGCCGGCACCAAGGTATAAAAGGTTCTGCTGAGATTATGTTTGGACAGTTAAACAACCGAGACCATTTGAAATTGTATATCCAATATTTTTTAGGATCTGACCACAACTGAGAAATAAACAAGACTCCTCGCAGAGTTTCAGAGCCACAGTCACCACAGCAGAGGCAGCTCCAGGCTGCTGCTGCTTCTTCTGACCCACCTCGGGGATTTCCTCTTGGGTTTGGGTGCCTGGACGTCCGGCGTGCATGGGATGGCGGCGCTGTCTCCGATCCACTGCTGTAACGTCGGCTCTGGGACCTCTGGTCTGCCGTGCTTCACAAACACAGGTGACAACACAAAATTAATTCTAGATCTGAGTAATCGCTGTTTAATACCTCCAGTGTTTCTGATCTGAGCCACCATCTGTGCTGAAACGTTACACGGGCAGCCAGACTGAACCGACATTCTCCGGTGTCTTCAGGTGGATGTCCGGCCTGCTGTTACTGACCTTCGGAGCGATCCTGCTGACGATCTCCGAGATGTTCACACCTCGAGCCGGGTGTTTTTTACCTCTCTTCCCTGAAGAGAAGCACAGAGTCACCTTGCAGCACTGGCCAAAGGGAAATTAAACCCTCTACCAGTAAACCAACGTTTCAACTGGCTCCATTTACAATGTTATAAAACTGTGTAAAGCATTTGAGCAAACACTTGTGTTTAATAAACAACAAAGCATCAATCAACCTCCATCAACCAGCTGGTGAACTGACCAACAGGATGACCTTTACTAACAGTGACGTAACCTCTGGCGTTTACCGAGTCTGTTGGGTGAAGGCGAGGCTGCGTCCCAGATGATGTCCTGCTGGAAGTCGGACTCGTTGTGCGGAGACTCTTCACTGAACCTGGATCTGGGGATTCTGGTCGGAGTCTTAAACTCTAGGACAGGAAACAGCTGATTCAGACGGACCGCTCTGCTATTCTACCCCCAGTAAACCTCTCTGTTGATCTGTTGATCACTAAGTCAGTCACTAAGTCAGCCTGGTTATGATCCACCATCACTTTACACCCGAGGCTTGTTTTGGTGGAAGACGTTTACAGTCCAGCAGTTTAAATTTCAGTCGTAGCAGGTTTGATAAAACCATTTTATGGAGTTTGGCACATCGCCCATGTAGGAGAGGGGGAGTTGCCGGGGCTTGTACACGTCACCCAGGGGGGAGGGGACACCGCTTCAACAACCTAAAATCACACTGAACGAACAGAAATCAGTTACTAACCTGACTTTTGGCTCACTGGAGACTCCGCTGCCTGACTTTGTCTAAAACTTCTGCTCAGTCGATTTGGTCTCGGTCTGGACGTCTGTTGCTCCGGCGAGGAGCCCGTTAGACCCGCGGGGGCGACAACGTTTCTACGGCCTCGGTTCATGGTCAGGTTACCGGGTGAGGCGGTGACAGTGAACCTGTTATACTTTACCATTTACAGTTTATTCTGTTAAAAAAAGCAGAGTTTTTGAACATCCCGCCATCTTGTCTTTCCCAGAAGTCCTTTCGAGGGGTGCGTTCAAGAACAACAAAGTTGCGCGAACTCACGCAGGTTCTGAAAGATGGGATTATTATTTATTCTTTAAACGTATATATTTATTTTTAAAATGAAAGGGATTTAGGAAATAAATCTGCCAAAATTCTGGTTTGTGGGTATGTTTTAATATGAGCACCCCCCCCCCAAGCAGGATAAATAAAAAATTCTGTGAAATGTTTAAAAAGCAAAAATATAAAGCGAAATGCAAATACTCAAGCAAAAGCCCAAGTTTATACTCCTCACAGCTGAGTAAATGTATGTATGAAATACAGTTGTCAACAATATATTTGTATGTCCATTTACACGACATGAAACAATACTCATACATTTCTG
>NW_018128115.1:701401-709455 GCF_001952655.1 Monopterus albus | reverse complement strand
CTGTTTATGAAACTGTCAGCAGCTCAGCGCTTCCCCAAAGGAAGGATTCGTGCGTCACATCCCACTGGGATCGTGGTGTGTACTGTTATACCCCAGTTCTTTTACTGGACAGATCTGAGTAAGGAAGGAGTCCGTCTTTCTTGATGTTAGTGCTGGTTTATTTACACACACACACACACACACACACACATATATATGTATAAAAAGGATTCCAGAACACAACCCAGGGCTCCCTCCTTCAGACAGGCTGCTGGAGAAGAGAGCAGAAGATCCCGGAAACCCAGATCCTAATACATTTATCAGTTGTGGACTAACCCCTCACACAGATGAAGTCCGTCCAGCAGACTCCATCTCTTATCTAGAGCTCCACATGCTTGGAGCAGCTGTGTATTACCTTACCTAGTCATAACAAAATGAGGAAGTTCAATGTGTTTGTATGTTGTCACGTGGTGTGTAGCTAAGACAATTGGTATTCCAACACAAGATTAATACAGGAAAACAATTGGTGTCATGGCTTACTGCTAATATTGAAACAGAGCATACTACAGCAGACTTTGAATCTTACTCAATTGCATTACTAACACATTTGATTCAACACATTGTCTAATAATTATCTGACTGATTTACTAATATCTAACAACGTTATCAGATGTTTTACATCTCAAAAGTCCAGTATTATCAGCCTCTACATTTGATCAACCAGGTCTGTTACAGTTCATTTTTTGGATTAAACTCTGAACATTTCCTATATAAAGGGTTCCAACTTCCAATTACCTAACAGAAAATCAACAGGATTTTTACTTATGGTCCCTGAACACCTGAAGTATTTCCTCCCTTTTTACTACTCTGTAGATGAAGGACATGCTGTAATTTAAAAAGAAATCATGTCCTTGCTGAAATGTAATCAAATTTAGCAAAGGCAAGGTTATAGTTTGCTTTTTAATATTAAAATCACACATCACTTTCACCTTCAAGTGCTTCCTTCCATTATTTGTGAAGTAAAACACGACAAGACTGCCAAACTGTCGGGTTTGCCCGGCTGCACCTTCCTCTCTTCTTTTTTCTCACTCTAGTTTTGCTTCCCTGATTACACTCTCTAACACACCTGCCCCACTTCCCTTGATTATCACCAGCTGCACCTTATCAGTTTCCTCCCTACTTATACCCTGCTCACCGATCACTCCCCTGCCAGTTCAATCTCTCTGTCTCCAGGCCCCTATGCTCGCTATTTTGTTTCTCGTGCTACTTATGCCAGTCATAGTTCTCTTTTTTGTTATCAAGTATTACCTTCTTTGTTACATCCCGCTGCTTCCTTCCCCCTCTCTACATACCGCTTCTCTGGACCCTGGATCTACTCAGCTCTCCCAGCCACCACCATACAGGTTGATGCACAGTCTCCTTTAATTGTTTGTTCCATGCTCCTGTCTCCGCAGTCATCATCACCTCAACCCTGACCTATCCAGGAGTGACCCCAGCGTCCACAGCCTTGTCTGTCATCATTCACCACTCCATAGACTGCTTTTTTTTTTCTCCTACCGCTGATCGATACCTGGTTACCACTAACTACCTCTCCCCTTCTCATTGCACTGTTTCACTTTGCACCGAAGCCAGCTATCTGGGTCCGTCCTTTTTTTGCTCGCTCATCTCTGTGTTCGAGCATTCATGACACAAACGCTTCTCTGTTAATATGTAAAGTGTGTAGTGTTCATATCTATTGATACTGGCTCCATTTGTAGTGTTCATATCTATTGATACTGGCTCCATTTGTAGTGTTCATAAAAGCTACAGTTCAGTTCCCAGAAAAAACTGCAGTAATTCTCTTATATACACAAAAAAAATCAGTGATGTTCACTGGGACACGTCGCTAAGTTATGAGGCAAAGTCACATCAAAACAACTAATCTCTGAAGTGAAATAACGAAAACTGTTGCAACTTTGGCACAAACCAGTGTGTGAGCCCAGTGTCGATCAGAACCCGAGGCTGCAGGGCCGGGGCGGTGCACACCACCCAGATGAAGTAGGTTTCTATAAATGACTGACTGCTCCAGCTGTGTTCAGCCCGTCAACAGGGCTCCTGTTGTCAGGACCCCTCTGAAGCCGAATTAAGGGTGTGGTTTATTTATTTATTTAATGAGCTCATAACGTGAATATATCTTTAACTGTGAAATCAGGTAGGACTGTAAACTAATGTAGTTAAAATGTTTATACAACTTATTCTTAAATATCATTGTATTGGTTTTTATGGTATATTGTTATGCTAATTAGCAGCTGTGGACATCGGCTCCTACTGACACCACTAATAATACGGCGCCCGCTCACAGTGTTGACCTCCCGTCCTTCCAGGTCGATGCTTCCCACTAGGGTAAACCGACCCCCACCTCACTACCTGTCTGAAGGTAACCATGATCCTCCCCTGTGCGACACCCAATACCTTCCCCTGGTGCCCCACACACAGGGAAACATTTAATTCCTCCTGAAGCAGCGTTAAATTAAAGGTCATAAATTATCCAACGTTCCCTCTTGTCCTCCTTCATCCCATAGATGTCAACATGGGGGGGTTAGTCTTTTGCTGAGTAGCTCCCTGGGGTTTGGTTCTGCTCAGGCTGATGTTCATGAGCCTAAATGAGGGTTTGTTTAGATAACGCTGGTCACCTGTGCAGTCAGAGGGGGTGGACCCCCGGGGGAGCACCCGCTGCTCCTGACGACCAGTTTGTCACCGTCAGTACATCTCTGCTGCAGTCGTCTGAGACTCGGGGGATACAGTACAAAACAGAGGGGTTCACCTTGGGGTGTCAGGAGCACGGACACACAGCAACTGTTTGTTGTTGGAAGGCCAAACAACTACAACCAGATGAAAAACAAGCACAAAGACGCACAAAATGACTGAAGAGACATGTAAAATCATTACTGATGTTAAATGACAAGAACAGTAAAGGACTAATGGACAGAACAGCAAATGTTAATAATAATAATTATTATTTTATTACTACAGTGGTGTAAAAAGACTAAAGACATTAAACAACTAAAAAGAGTTAAATCATGAGGGTTTGTTTGACATAAATAAAAACAAAGCTGAGGGGCAGTTCACTTTAGTTTGTCTTCTGTGTCTCTGGAGATCCGAGATGCAGGACCTCGACCCCACAGCTGCTAAAATCAACTCATCTCTCAATTCACCATCGCAGAAACAGATGATGACCTTTGACCTCTGCCACACTTTGACTCTCTGCCTCCTCTAATGCGCTGGATTTATCTCTGCTCGTTTTTGCAGTTTTAAGTGAGGCACGTTTAGCTTTAAAGCAGAGATGAACGAAGTTTGTCCAGGAGCAACATGGGAGTAGAAGCTGCCGCCTGTCAGTCACTTCAGAGGGAGACGAGGGTGCACGATTTCTCAGACCTGCAGAAATACTCCCCCATCACCAGGAGCGTAAAACTCCTCTGAAGAAGGCTCCTGCCACTGCTGAACTCCAGCCCCTGGAGGCGAACACCCGGCTGGACGCCCACACTCTCTCAGCTCCCTGCCCCCTGTAATAAGTGGTTTTAGAAGCAAATTGTCCGAGGGGGACCGGTCTGGCGGCCCGAGGAGCGCTGCAGACTTCCCCTGCATGAAGGCTGCAGAGCCTGGGCTGCTCTCGGCTGTTCATTGATGGAGCTACAGCTGTGATTCTAGTTTCCTCTCAGCTCCTTGGCCTTTTCCTGCAGCGCACGGACTTGATGTGAATTCATGTGAGCTGAGCTCAGCTGCCATGTTGGCCAGCACTAATGGAAAAGGGAAAGGCAGAGCGCGGCCATGTGGAGACTAGCACGGTATTTATGGCTCTTCATGGTTTGGTTTATTTTGGGCCATAAACCAGCGCTGACACATTAGAGGCACGTGCTGCACTTAGTACACACAACTTAGTAAAGCACTGATTAGATGATTAACTTTATTATTCTATACCACACTGTAAAGTTAAGCCATTAGAAACCCAGGCTGTGAAAGATTATTTTATAAAATCGTTTCCTTCAAAATGTATTTGGCAGAATAACTATAGACGTAATGTCCAGGAGACAGGGCTGCATCAGGGAGACGTAAGGAGTAAATACTCCAAGTCTCCCCAGGGACAACTTTGACAGTACATTGGTGTAATTATAAATATAACGATGTGTTTAATAACTGTGGGATTTTAGGTAAATTCTTGGTTTTTACAGGTTAGTTTCCTTTGTTAACACTGACGAACTGCTCACAGGATTTCATGTCTAATTAAAGCACAAGCACTAATTTAGCTACACAAAACGTCTTTACGATTTGGGTATTTGGCATCAATACAAGTGTCTTATTGGCACCGCCGCTGCTGGAATAGTACACTTTTTACAGCGCAGAAAGTCTGAGAAGTGAAGAAGGAGAAACGTGAACCTCGAGGTCAGTCCGTGAGTAAACATAATTAATCAGCTCCCCGCCTGCCGTCTGTGCTCGTACTTACCTGTCAGCGCTTCACAGCAGTTTGTTTCACATCTGGACACAAGCAGCCAAACACACCAGGTGTCTCTTCATAATAACACACTCTCAGGAATCGAAGAACACAGTTGCTTCATGTTTTATTTTGGAACTCAGATTTGTGGGGCTTGAGGGAGGACAGACGTCTGTGACTCAGACACACAGTGTGAACGCTGAACCAGGACCGGGCCTCCGTCCTTCAAACAGCAGCGGCAGAGCGCTCATACCGACTCGTCTGTGAGCGTCCACAGTGCCGTCCGTCAGTCTGCAGAGGTGTCCTCTTTCAGTAGAAGCCCTCAGGAAATCCAGACACCAGGTTCATGAGTTCATCGGCCAGAGAGCCAGGTCTGCTGGTGTCAGATGGGCCACTTCTGTGGTTCTAGTCCAGAGGAGGAACAGAAGGTTGAATGTTTGTGTCCTGATCAGGTACCACAGCTGTTTGGTTTTCCTCATCTGTCTGCACTTCCTCTTTGTGCTTCAGCTGGAAGACCTGAAGTCCTGAGGTGCTTCCTCATCAGGCCAGGTAGCCAGAGGGGTGGGGCTGAGGGGAGCACAGGGGAGGAGGCCTGGGGTCCTGGTCCAGCCAGGGAGGGCTGTAGACCTGCTGGAAGGGTCCTGCAGACAAAACAGAACCAAGAGGAGAAATGTGTGTTAGAGGAGAAAGTCTCGTGTCCGACTGCGTGATGGCTGCATCAAACACAGCTGGGTCAGATGGACAAAACAACAGAAACACCTGTAGAATAAAGCAGAGCAGTTCATTGACCTCACAGCTGAATCAACACCAAAGCAGCCTGAACATGATCACCTTCAACAGGGACGTTTACTGCTGGATCAGACTGGCTGCCACCACTGGCCTCAAGCGTCAGATCTCCTCCATTTTGACATGTCAGCAGCACAGGGTTACAGGTGAAGAGTGAAAGCAGAGCAGCCGACAGGTGCAACATCTGTGGAACATCTGTACCAGCACTGTTTGACTTCAACTGTAGAGACACAGATGTGGCCAGCTGTTGGACCACACTGCCAGCAGCTGGACACATGGAGGAGGCCGATGGTGCGGTTTGAGCCAGGTGTTCCTAATAAACTGACTACAAGTGTGTGGGTGTGTTGCAGCTGCATCAGATCGCAGCAGGTGCATTGTCTCCTTAAAGAAAGAGCGACCTCCTTCTGAAGGCTCTTTAATTGACCTCGGTCCCAGTGATGTTGCCACCTGACTGACCACAAACCTCCACCCATCCACTTCTCCACCCCTCCACCCCTCCGTCGCACACACCACCTGGGTGTTATTCTTGTGCGCACGTGGCTCACATTTCAGTTACACCTGTGGATGTGTGGCAGTTTAGGGGTGACACGCTGAGCCAGGGTCAAACACAGAGCAGGAACCCTACTCACAGCGTTTCCTGGGCCGCTCCTCCGGCGGCCGGGCGGCGCGGCGCTGCTGCTGGTGCTACATGTAGTGCCACTGTCCCTCCAGCCCCATGTCCACACCGGCCACAGGCCCTGCACCACAAACACATCAGCAAACATGGGGCCACATACAATCGCTGAGCTCTAGTTTGATTCTAGTTTCCTGTGTTTCCTTAACTCCCTCAGATCTTCTGAAGATAAAAACAACAAAACATGCTCCTTTACCAGACACAGTATTACAGCAAACAGGGAGTTGGCTTGAACTGGTGTGTGTGTGTTTACCAGGCGGTCTGATTCCCACGTGCGTCTGTCTGTCCACGACAAAGCCTCCCATTGGCTGACCATCAGGGCCGTACGCTGAAACCTGGCTCACTGTGGACGGAGACACAGATACGCTTGTTAATCATCTCACTCTGGCGTCCACGCTGTGAGCTGCAGGACGATCCCATCCACAACCAGTCATCTTACATAGACAGGAAATGTAATCAGGGTAATAATAATAAAATCCTGGACACCTGTTAAGAGCCTGCAGTGTTACCAGATGTTCCTTTATGAAGAAATCAGCCTCCTCTTCCTCGTACGTTGTTCTGGACTCTGTGTTGTGCTGTCTTTACAGACTGTGACTTGTGGGTCGTCTTTTATAATCATCTTTTCTTACATTCCTGCACCGAACAGCGAGCCTGCTGTCGTGTTTACAGCTGTTTGTGCTGTAAATGGTTTAGCATCTGATGGAGGAGGAGGAGGAGGAGGAGGAGGAGGAGGGTGGGGCTGGGCCATTCATCACTGATGAGATGACAGTAAATGAAACAGATTCATCCTCATGGGGAAATTTGTGGAGTGAACCGTCTTCCTCAGTGGGAGTGAGTGGAGTTTCCAGTCTAACCAGTCCCATTGCCTGGAACTGAAGCCTTTCACAGGTTCTTGATGCTTCTGTGTGGAAGTCAGCCCCGTGGTTGATGCTAACAAAGCACAGGGGCCTAAAGGCTAGTGGCACTGCTTTAGCTGGGCGTCTGTTTTAATCCCAGGTTAGAACGGTCAGTGGAGGGGTCAGTCAAAGCGATTAGCATCTCTGTCTGGAGCTAATCCTGCTGGGTTTAGAGCCCATTCAGTGATGGAGTTTGCACCTCTCTGCTCAGTTTAACACAGTGAGCAGGGGCCAGATCTCTGGGGAGGCTCTACAGCATCTCATAGTCTGACTTGGCCTGCGTCTTCACTGTGTGGGTTTACATCCACACACACATGGTCAGAGTATCCTGGTTCTGTGCATGTAATCACCCCGAACAGGACCTGGACAGGGTTTCCGATGAGCGTCCACAGCCGTGTGCTCAGCTGGAGTCAGATTCTGAAACTGGTTTATACGAAAAATTAGCCTCGGCGTTGTCACATAATGGTCAAAATATAGGATCTATAAACCAAAACATATGATGTGAATAGTGAACCACAGTGACAGTGGTAAGACACGTGATAACCGCCAACTCAAACCAAGGTACTGATGTGCATTTAGCCTCTTACACAGGTGGAAACTCTACTTGTCATAACAACAACAAGCGACAGAGCTGAGGACGAGCTGAGTCAAATGCTTCTAGTTTTACATAGATCCGTTCATGTTTGGCAGCCAAGCAGGCTGAAAAGAGAACTTCTCATGTTCCTGCAAAGCAGAGACCAGATCAGACTGGGACACATTTCTTCTTCACTGTCCAGGCAGCGGCTTGTCCGAGCAGCGCCAGAGCGTTTGAGACCGTGATCGTTCCTGACACTTGTGAGTCCAAACAGCAGCTTTATCGGTACAAGCATCTTCCACGTCTACAACGCCCATGTTTCCTTTTTCTTCCAGGTTTGTTTGTCCAAATCTTAAAGATCCTGAATGCAAAGACGTGTTTCCACTGCTCACACATACAGAGGGTTAGGCATGTCGCCACTTCTGCTGCTGCACTTACCGGGTGTGTGTCTGAACTTAAATATCACAATATTTAATATAAAACGTACCTGCTCTGTTGGACTGGTCGACCATGGGCTGAACAATCCGCCGCCGTGCATTGATGAACCTGAGGAAAAGACAGGAGGGAAGCATGAGGAGGAAAACCGTCACAGTTTACTGTTTGTTCACAGGTAGAGCTGTGGTTCACTGGACATCCAACTGCACAAAACCCTTCTCTGACAGCTAATGTGTTCTCTCT
>NW_018128115.1:699059-701361 GCF_001952655.1 Monopterus albus | reverse complement strand
CAGGAAATCTAGTCAGAAAACCAAACCCATCATTTTTAGAAACATTTTCAACTTCAACCTTCAGTTTAAATGATAAAAGATAAAAGATGATAAGCAGCTAAAAAAAGTCCAGGTTTACTAAACAACACAGTTTAGCAGCTAACAGTTTGTTTCAGAAGCTAAAACTCGGGTTTGGAAGCTAAAAGAGTCTGATTCAGGTTAGTGTGTTAGGAGATTAGTTTGGTTTCAGTAGCTAAAGGACCAGTTTAACAACTAAAACCCTTCCCAGTCGAGTTCAGATGTATAATTCTACAGTTCAGATGAATCCTGTGACAGTTCCTGAAGTCAACACGCTGTGTGCTGAGTGCCCTGAAAGCAAAGGCTGAACCCTGGTGATGATTTGGTTTCAGTAGCTAAAGGACCAGTTTAACAACTAAAACCCTTCCCAGTCGAGTTCAGATGTATAATTCTACAGTTCAGATGAATCCTGTGACAGTTCCTGAAGTCAACACGCTGTGTGCTGACTGCCCTGAAAGCTGAACCCTGGTGATGGTGCCAGGCTTCAGGAGGCCAGGCATCCATACATGTCCCCTTCTGAGTACGCTCTTGAAGCCATCACCCTGGTATGCGTGACCTATGACCCAGCACCTCCTGCAGTGAGGCGCTCTGGTCTTCCTCAGCCTAAAGACTTGTGGACTGGCCCGTCAACCCCTTCTGACCTGCCACGAAGTAGGTCTGTGCTTTCTCGTTTGATTTATGTCCTCCTACAAACACACCCCTACCCTCACCCCTGGGGTGGGGGATGACCTGTTTCCTTTTGAGGAAAATAAAAACCTTAGCGGCCTTTTCAGGGAGTCAAAAAGGGTGAGGAGGAAGAGAGGCAGAGGAGAGGAAGATCTACCAAAGGAAGCTGAAACTAGCTTCAATAACATATGTGACATCGTCTGGCCGGCGTCTGTCAGCTCTGGTATCGGTGCAGCTTCCTCCCTGAAGAGCCAACGCCGAAGGAGTTTCTCCTCTCTGGACTCGGGCCACATGGTGCTCCAACACCTTTCAGTTAGGTGCATATGATTCAAGGTGCTTTAGGGATGACTGGCAGAATAAACTGTAACATACTGTGAGTGAATAAACAGCACAAGCAATGGGTGGAAAACTGTGGGATCCTCAGACTGAAGAGGTTTCACATCTAAACCCACCAACACTCGGAGCATCAAAGCTAAAAGCTGCTTCACCAAAGTTCCCGCACTGTGGCTGGTGCAAGCCCAGGAAACCTAGCAAATGGTCGGCTTTAAGATCAGTAGGAAAACTGACGGGCAGCCAATGTGATGACTTTCAAACCGGTGTGATGTGTTCGCTCCTCATGGTCAGCACTCTCAACCACGTCTAACTAATGTGCAGAAACCTGCAGCGCTCAACACACCGGCGTTTACAAAAGCAAAAAGGCCGAGACGAGGAAGTGAAAGTCGACAGGGTGGAGGAGCAAACCTTCATGTAAAGAGGAGCCTTTGCACAGAAACACTTGGAGCCGCGTATCCTAACAGTGCACGCACTGCGTACCGACAGTGCACGCACTGTGTAAATTATTCTGATGTACAGCTGGTCCTGCTGAGCCTTCACAGACCAGCCTGCAGCCTTTATCGGCCTGACGCAGACCGACGGCCAGTGTGGTTTCCTGGGGGAAAGAGGGCCAGGGTTCAAACAAGGCAGCAACCCCACCACAACACACACACACACACACACACACACACACACACACACACACACACACACACACACTCACTAAGCCATGCCCGGCCCAGGAGTCATGCCCCCAGTGACTTTAAATAAACCAGTCCAGCTCTGCTATGAAGATGCCATGTACCCCCGAGGCAGAGTGAGGCAGACTGCTTTTACGTCTTTAGCTTCATCAGCCCTGTGATATGACGCAACACACTCAGTGGTCAGTTTATTAGGTACACCCAGGCAGAGCCAAGTCGGTCTAATCCAGCAGCCCTACAGTAAATCCTCCTTCATGACAGTGGTGATGATCAAAGTGTTTCTGAAAGGTGCTCATTCAGCTCTATTATCTTTTTTGGAAACTGTTCATAATGGCCAACAGCTGCTAAAGCATCAGGCCAGTTCTTTAAGCTCAGGTGAATAAAACATGTTCAAGATCAGATCCCCAACAATAAAAGTGGCTGATGTTGATCTTTCTGTATCATCCATCCATCCATCCATCCATTTTCTTCCGCTTATCCGGGGCCGGGTCGCGGGGGCAGCAGTCTAAGCAAAGATGCCCAGACCTCCCTCTCTCCAGACACTTCCTCCAGCTCCTCCGGGGGAA
>NW_018128115.1:684695-699034 GCF_001952655.1 Monopterus albus | reverse complement strand
AGAAGAAGAAGAAGAAGAGCGTGTCCTCTCCGGTGTCACAACTCACCAGTTGTTGATCTGCAGGATGGTGAGGCCGGCGTCCTGAGCCAGCTGCTTCTTCTGCTCCTCCGACGGGTATGGGTGCTGCAGGGGGACAAAACACTGAGATGTCAGCGCACTGCCACACATGGCAGGCTTGTTGTTGTTGGTGTGAGCCTCAGAGCTGCTGCTAATCAGTATTAAAGAGAGGAGGAGGGGCTAGATTCACCAAAGGAATATGAAATGGGACATAATTAATGGAAAGAAGTGGCAAGCCAATGAGCGAGAGAGAGAGAGAGAGAGAGAGACTGTTAATGAGCCTGCGGTGTGCTGGTGGATCAGACCCGGCCCGAGGCTGCTCATCCCCGGAGTATTTGGTGCTTTTACATGTGTGTGTCAGTGTGCACAGCAGTGCAAGAAGTTCCTTTACTGCAGTAAAAGTAGAATTACTACAGTGTATAAATACTCATTTACAAGTCCTGCATTCAACATGATACTGAAGTACAAAAGTATTCTCATTAAAATCTACTTGAAGTACCAGCAGTACCAGTACCCGTCCAGCAGAACGGCCCGTGTCCCAGTAACGTCTCTGATACTGGATCATAGTGACTAATTACTGTGTCCATCACTTTAATGCTGCAGCTGGTAAAGGTGGAGCTGATGGTAACTACCTTATATACTTATACTGGGAAGTACTTTCCATCCTGCTGGGTAGCTGGTGGATTTCCTACTGGGATCAATAGAGTCTGATGGTTCTACTGGGTTTGGTTTGATTCATCTGATTCTGGGCCTGAAGGTATCAGGTACATGTAGTATAGTAAAAAGTACACGGTTTGTCTCTGACATGGAGTCACAGGATGAAGGAGGAGGACATGGTGCAGGTACCTCATAAAATGCTGTTCCTGTACTTTGAGTATTTGTACTGCATCCCAGGTCTGTGCTGCAGTCACTGCAGTCTGCTGAGCGACATACACATTAATCAGCGCCAAGCTACTGCCTGAGCGTTTCCACACCGAGCTAATCAGGAGCAGAGAGCAGATGTGACATCCTGTCTGAGTCAGTGTCAGACCTCAGCCACGAGCACTGTCATGAAGGGGGGCAGCGCTGCAGCAGACTGAGGTGGACAACTGAACAAGGAAGGGATCTAATACTCATCAGGTTTATTTTAGCAGATGCAAACCCACAACTGTAGGTCTGGATTGGTCTGAAAACCATCGCGTTATAGTAATGGAGAGGTCCAGTGGATCTGTGTGAGTCAGCTGCTGAAGCCTCACCTCAGACTGAGCTGAACAGAATACGGATGGTGTAGTCTGGGGCCAGTGGACACGTCACAGTGAGGGCTGTCCTCAGACTGAGGTGAACAAGTGCGAACGCCAACTTCAAGGTCAGGACTGTGATTAGACAGGCAGGAAATGTTACCTCAGGAAAACACTGAAGTGTTGCGGTGCCGGCGTAGAGCCACCTCTGGCTACTGGTACCAGCACTGAGGAAACGGCCAATGAGCTCCAAGGACAGGGAAGCTGAGCCAAGTCCTCAGCCAGTGAATGAGAATGTTTCCGTGTAGCAGCTGTAGCTTCTTCAGCACAGAGTGAAACCAGCTGCTGCATGTCTCTGCCCGTCCCTGACCAGGAGAGCAGCACTTTCAGAAACTGTTTTCTCACTGGGGAAACATGCAGCACTGCTCAAGTTCAGACTCTATGATCTCTAGAAAGACCAGTCGCATGGTGGAGACACATCTGCTTCCACCAAGGTATTAAAAGTAAGAGAAAGAACAAGTGAAGGTAATGGATGATGTTTTCACTGCAGGGTGAGGGAGCCCCAGAGCTGCCTCCTCACACTACAGGAAATGAGCTCAGAGTCCTCTGGTTTTAACCAAAGCCAGAGCAGCTCGGGTGTTTCAGGCCTGATTGGAGCCGGTGCTGGGAGTTTCCACTGTCACTTTCACAAGAACCAGTGAGCCAGGGGAACTTCTAAGATGGATCAGAACAGGCCCAGTCTTTAACCACCTTAAATCTCTGGATGTGTTCACCTTCGTTGCATATCAGAGGCTCCATGTGGACCAAGAAACTTGATCCGCAATCACAGCCACAACAGGGCCGGCCATGACAGCGCTGCCCACGAGGCCGACACCGAGTATGTGCTGTCTACAGGTCCAGGATGCCAGCGAGGTGGCTGCTGTCTCAGCTGCTGCTTCTTTTGACTGTCAGTGGAAACGCTGATTATTCCAGAAGGGCTGTTCTGTCCACGTCAGCGAGCGGATGCATCAGCTGATTAGTCCCTGAATCTGATGCTGTCACTCTTAGCCTGAGGGAGACCGATGCATTTTAAAGCTGATAAGCAGAAAGACATTAACGTGCAGCTCAGTGTTCTGATGCCCTGTTTCAAGACAAACACACCCATTGGAAGCGGCGCTGCACATCCTGTTCACATCCTGTTTAATCTGGGTCAACACATGAAACCAGCTAAGCAGTGCAGGGCCGTAGCCGAGACCCTGAGTCCACCCAGCACAACCGCATCCAGAGCTACCAACCAAACTCAGCGCAAATTAGCAGGGATTAAAACGTGTCTTTTATTTTAACTGGCCAGATTAAATAGGACAAACCAGACAGTGAGAGTGGGCATGAGGTTGGTGCTGGAAGAGCCAGGCTCTCAGGATGTTGGTGGCCACTTTGGAGAAAATACCTCTCTTCTTGTTGTGCAGTCTGTCTCTGTCGAGGTCGTCGTCGCCCCCCGTGCTGGGAGACGCCACGCCATTGTTTAGGCAGTCCCCTGAAACACACCCACAGGGGTGTTGTGATGATTTGAGGACAATACTCAGAAGATACGGACGTCTGTAAAGGCGTTTTTCTAAAGTTAAAAAGTCGCCTGTGACCCTGTTTAAGGCTGAACACACATCCTTCACATAATAAAAAATGCATTCAAACACAACTTGACTTCATTTAAAAGCTAAGCAGAGTTTTCATCACCGCTCATCTCCAAGAACGAACATGCATGTCTCACTGTGGACTAAAACGAAAGCAAACCCAGATCAGTGAGACATTTCCGCTCAGTGGGCAGCGCTCCTTGACTTTCCTGCTGCTCCCCGAGGGTTTCGATACAATGAACTGCTTCAGCTGAAAACCTCTAAAAGCTGCCAGCCCTGGTGTTTTTCCTACACTTTCTCTGCCTGTTTAATGAGGCTCGTTTTCTCCTCGGTGTCTTTCACAGCACCAGGGTGAGGTCAGGGCCACGGTCCTGCCCAGAGTCAGCGAATGACCGAACACAGGCAGGATTCTGTCAAGTGGAGCCTGAAAAGGTGGAAATAATCCTCAAGACGATGCGTAACTCCATAAACAAGCTCTGAGCCTCATTAGGCTGAACCGTGAACTCCCTGAAGCTGATCCACACCCCACCCTTCCACCACACTTTCCTCAGCTCTCCAAGGAAAACAAGGTCCGGCCCAACCTGCTAATGGCCTGTGACACCAACCTGTGAACTGAGAGAGGAGGAGGAGGTCTGGGGGGAGAGGACAAACGAAGCCCAATGCTGTGGTCACAACATTTGTTTCTACATAACTGATCTGTCACGGGGGGGAAACACGTGTCAAACATGCACCATGTTCTATAACCTGCATGAGGAATCCAGTGACGCTGCTGGAGCCAGAGCGGTGCCAGGACTGACGTCAGCTCCCCGCCCAGACACCAAGGCCTCACACAGCCAGTGCACTGTTCCATCAGCTAGCTTAGTGCTAATACAGTGAAGAGAACAGGATCTTATGCAGCCAACAGTGATCGCTCTGAATCTCGACTCTGCTGCTTCTGATGGAGGCAGCAGGACGTACGCTCGCAGCAGCTTCTGGTTATTCCAGCCAAGTGAGTTGATTTTTAACGGCAAAACCAAAAATATTCAACAAAAAAAAATAAAGCGGTGGATGGAAACGTGGCTCCAGTGGCCTGTGGAGAGACGGGCATCGTTTCAGCTGGTATGAAAAGGCAATGACATGAGTGACCACGTCCTCGAGAGTTCAAAATGCTTTCACCTTTGTCATCCAGTGGGAACAAGTCACGGTGACGTGACACAGTTTTATGTGTGTGTTTAATTTACAGATCAAGAAAATCACCCACTCTGCTGTTTACAAAGCTTTGTCCTCATTTACAGCGACTGTTCTTCCACAGTCACAACAGGAAAACATTCATGAAAACACAAACACAATGAAATGTTTGGGCCCGGTGTGCACGCTCTGCTCTCCAGCTTTACAAACAGGATATTGACCAGGGTCTGAGCCCCCCTTGGAGCAATGGTGGGCGGGGTCAGAATAACAACCAATCCAGCGCTCTGATAAAGGTGACCTCACTGCTGAGGTCACAACAGTAACAGCACAACGTAACAGTGCTAATGTTGGTTTGACTCAAACACACGGACAGGTTTACAGGCTGCTAACTGCTCTACCCAGCAAAGCCAGACTGAACCAGTGGTGCTCACTGGTAAGAGGGAGCCCCTTGGAGTCGACCCCCTTGGTGTGAACATCAGGCCTGTGGGTGTGTGTGCGCTCTGGGACATAGGGATCTCTCTCTGCCGCTCTGCTCAGTGCTCACATCGTCAGCCAACCTTCATCACCTCCTTTTATCATCTCCCTTTCCCACTTCTATCCAGTCAGGCGTGTGGGGAAACCTCCGCCTCCCCGTAACCCTCGTCACCGCTGTGAGACGCGTGTCCTCCGCTGGGCGGTCTCGGGGTCCCGGCCGAGTGGATCGACACCGTGTCATCGTGATCTCTGCTCCAGGAAACCTGCAGAGGAAACTGCTCAGGTCACAGGGTGCAGGTTTAATCACATTCAGCTGTGTGCAAAGCTTTGTTTTGGATTCTTACGTAGCTCTCAAGCAAGTTTCCCAGCACCTCTTTGAGTTAGAGTATCCCTGAAAACCTGTGGTTCGATGGGAAGAGTGCTGTACACAGCAGACAACCAAACAAACGTGGTCAACTTGGGACAAGTCTGCCATACAGAACGGGTTAAAAGGACACCTGACAGGATCCAAACGCTGTTCAGAGGGAACCCAGAGAGGTTGGAGGAGTTAGGGAGGATGTACAGAGTGTTGGAGGACATTTCATAAAGGTGGATGAAAACTTTTGATATGTTTTCATTATTTTACTGTAACTTTGTTTGTACACTCTCTGACTATTTACTGGTGTCGATGAACAGTTCTACTGGCTGAACGGGCATTAAACATGATGACGATGGTTTCATGCTCATTCATTTCATTCTTGTTTCTTTCAAAGTGAGGGGAAGCCACCGTTTGGAGAAAAGAGCTCAGACTAACAGCAGTAAAATCAAATGCAGTGCAGTAGAAGTTACGATATTTCCCCTGAATCAGAGGTACAATCTGTCCCCCAACCCTGAATCAGAGGTACAATCTGTCCCCCCAACACAACATCTGCAGCTACGCCTGTAACGTCGTTTAGAAACTGTAAACATGTTTCAGCATGTTTCCTAGAAGTACAGCGACCTCACCTGATCCACGCTGCTCCCTGATAACCTGATGAAGTCCTCGCCCTCTGAGTTGTTCCCATCTCTGTCATCTCTCACCAGATTGATCGGCATCTTCCCTTTCAGACAGCTGACGTATCGATGGCAGAAATGATCACAAAGCTCATGGACCTGAAAACAAGATACCTAAAATGTACAGGATCTTTGCACAGTCAGCACAAACTTATTTAAAAAATAAAATCCATATATTTGCCTAGTTACATAAGAAACAAACAAAGACTATGACGTGTGTTTCCATGTAATGTAACACATCAAATACAGGAAGGTAACAGTGGTGTTACAGGACGACGGTGGCTCCTGTTCAGGATGAGGCTCGGATTAGCAGCTGACATCTTTGCCTTAATCCCTTCACATTAGATTTAACTGCACATGTTGGGTAAATGAGATCAAGAGGTCAAAGGTCACAGACACAAATCCATGTTTTGGGACCTTTTCCAGCTCCAGGAGGTGGAAGCGCAGCACTTGTATCGCCTGAATCATCTGCAAGAAACAAAACTTTATAATGTGCAAGTGCAAAAAACAGGGTTCAGCTCCTCAGCGACTATTTTCACAAGCTAACATCCAACACAGTCCAGCTTTGTGGTTCACCTATGTGTTTGCTTCCATGTGTGCACTCATACAGTATGGTCAAAACTCTAAGCGCCATGGAGGAGAACGTTAAGTTGTGATCTGGTCAATCACGTGTCATACGAGTTCCGGTGCAGCAGCCACCTGGACAGATGTTAGTCCATCTGCATGTAATGTAACCCAAAAGTTTCTACGCTCGCGTCGTAGGCGCTGCTGAAGGTACGGGAATACCTGCGGGTTTCAGACTTAATTTGCCGCCACCAATCCTGGACGAAGATGACTGAAGCTACCGAGCTTAGCGCCGTTTGCGTGGGACTGAAGCGTCACAAAAACGGCTTCATAGTTTTTAAAAAATGGAACAATGTGCACAACTGATGAGTGTTTTACTGCATTTGGAAGGCACCAGTATGTCCTGTCTGTAGTTTTTACAGAAGAGAGGGAAGGATTCACTGTAAGACACAGTAACTCACCACGTTGTCCACTTCTGGGTTCGGCGAAAACAAAGGCTTCTCTGATTGGATCTACAAGGAAATCGTACAAAGATCACTGCACTCGTCTGGTGACACCGAAATACTGTGTGCACAGCAGGGGCCTCTGGGTGGCACCTGCATCAGCACATCATCATCATGCTCAGAGTTGAACTCTAGTCTTACTTCACTTTACACCAGGGGTTCTCCACCAGTGGCCCGTGGCCCCCTGGTGGTCCCTGACCATGCACTCTATGATGTAGTCCCACTGAATGAATCTTTTTTAAATTTTATTTTTCCATGTATTTCAGTTTTACTCTATACTTCTACTGCTTCACACAAAACATATGATCACCTTATCAAATATGAAGCTTTATTACATGTAAAACTTCCCAACAGAGTTTAAACAGTTAACAAATAACACCATCACAACCTGCTACAACATTAAAGTATGAATGCAGGACTTTTCTGTGGAATATTGTATAGTAGAAGTATTCTAGTAGAGTATAATGGAACAGTTTTCACTATGAAACTTCAATTTGACCTGCGGCTGTGGCTCAGGAGGTAGAGCAGGTCGTTTCCTAACCGGAGGATTAGCGGTTCGATTCCCAGCTTGTCCAGTCAACATGTCGAGGTGTCCTTGAGCAAGACACTGAACCCCCAGTTGCTCCTGGTGATGTCACCGGTGTGTGAGTGCTTGGGAGTGCGAATGGGTGAATGGCCGAATAATGTGAAAGCGCTTTGAGTGTGCTGTAAAGCATAGAAAGGCGCTATACAAGTATAAGACCATTTACCATGAGACCATTTACTAATAAATACAACGAGCAGGATCACTGGGGGCTCAGTGGGGGCTCCTTGTTGCCCGGGCCCTGTACAGGATCAATCTGGCCCTGCCTCTACCATATGACTTCTGACCTGCTCTGCGTTAACATGTGGCCAGAACATGGGCTCTACCTGTTTGGAGAAGACGGCAATGTCCTCGCTAAAGGAGTCCGAGGAGCAGACATCTCCTCCGGCCACACCGCTCTCTCTTGGTGTGCACGTCGCCAGTTCACATTTTTCAAAGATCAGTGCAAGCAAAGGGAATAAGGGATGTCTGCAGAGAGGAATGGGGGGTGTCAGAGTGAAAAGCTAGCATCTGCTGCCTCAAAGTGAGAAACACAAGTGTAACTCACTCTGAAAATGATCTAGGAAACTTTTCCAAACAGTGAAACAACTAAATATAAACAACCAAACTTTCTCTGCAAGGACACAAAACTGATAAACTCCACTGCAGGGTTTCCTCTGGTTAGAGTGGCAGAAAGTAGCTAAGTACATATATGCATGTATTTATTTTACTGACATCTGTATTTGATGCTTCTTTGTACTTTTACTCTAAGATGAGAATTCTGCACTACATTTATCTGACTGTTTCAGCTACTACCAACTTTTCAGCTAAAGATTTTAATGTTTACAATAGAAGAACAAACGATACGTTCAGAAACGGCACAGTTAAAGAATGAATCAGTAGTTTCCAAACTTTGACATGTCTGGTTGGACCCTGATGTCTGTCCACCACAGAGCATGACGCCGTCTCAGTTAAACACTAAATATGACACTAGCTCTGCTCACCGCCCGTAACTACTGACCAAGATTTAACTCCAAAGCTCAAAGATAAGAGAAACGTCCAGACGAGTAACAGTCGGTGAATCTGAGCTGTGTTTTTCCTTCTGTCCTTCTACACAGCTACAGAGCCTTTGCTTGTTTTTGACAGTGTCAGTAAACTCAGCATACCCATAAATGGCGTCCTTGTCCCTCTTGACTGTGTCCCCTGCTGAGGGCGCCAGGCTGCTGTGGCTGTACTGGGAGTACTGATGTTGGGGGGAGGGACCAGGGGGCTGTGCCCGCCGGATGGTGTAGGTGGTGGTGTGGGTCTGCATACACCCTGTCCAGCCCCTCCAGGCCATAGTGGGCCAGGTCTTCATACTGGAACAAAGAGATAAGATGTGGGGGGGGCAGTCTAGTAGCTTGTGGATAACAGTGGAGGTCTACAGCACAGAGCGATGAGCTGAACCAGGGTCTGGACTCACACATGACAGTGAGGACACCACGTTCACTGGTGCTGCTGGTCTGTGGACGGGGTTGGTGGGGAATAAGACAAACGTGCTAAATCACCGGCTGCGTCCTTTAACCTGGTGTTATTTTCACTCGCAAAGTTATCAGAGTGCATCTGTTGACTCAAACCTTTTTGATGTTCTTGGACTTTTATTGCTCAACCCCTATTTGCCACCTTTGGGCCATATTCTCCAAAATAAAGCCATCAGCTTCTGTAGTTATGGAGATATTTCTGGCTCCTTCACCTGATGACTCCAGTCCTCTGGAGTCACTGTGCCAATGTCTAGAGCAAACAAATAAGTGGACAAGTCACAGTTTTCTCCAAGTGAACAGATAAAATGAGGAGCCTTTCTTTGGCAGGAAGGAAATGAAAATTAGAGTGGGAGCACAACTTGAATCTCAGGGTTTAAAAACTAAAGATCAAGTTCAAAATCTAACAGAGATTCAGCCTTTACCGTGGTGCGGGAGTGGGTGGGGGTGTCTTATTCATGCTTTTACTTCTAGTAGTGTGGATTATTGTTCTGGTCTTTTAACTGGACTTCCCACAAAGACTATTCAACAGCTGCAACTAATTCAAACGCTGCTGGTGGAGTTTTAACTGAGACGACTGTGCACAGTCCCCAGTCCACAGTCCCCAGTTCACAGTACCCCAGTCCACAGTACCCAGTCCACAGTCCCCAGTCCACAGTACCCCAGTCCACAGTACCCCAGTCCACAGTCTCTACACTGGCTCCCAGTTAAATGTAGAACAAGTGCCATTCCATCTCCATAGACCACCGACATTTGGGCAGGGTCCTCCCGGCTGCGGACTCAGGTTGGCTTGTGGAGCCCAAAACTCGGACTCAACGTGGCGGAGCAGCTTTCACTTGCTCTGTACTTGGACTTCATGTACTAACCCTAGATCTTCCATGTGCTCATAATGTCACAATCTACTGAAAACCTTTTTATTTTCACCTGGATTTGTTTGAGAAGTAATACTCACACTTCACGTTTAATGCACTCTTGCTCTTTAAGGCACTGTATTTTATTGTCTCATTCTTTTAATGCTTCTGTTTTTAAGTTCTGTTCTTTTATTAAAATGTGTTATACAAATACATTTAAACAAACTCTGAAAAATAAAAATAAAAAGAGCACGTATAACGAAACCCTACAAATCTACAGTCCCCTGAACTTCTGACTGTAAGAAATACTGTTTAAATAGTATTAGGGTTAATGTATTGTGACGCTCTGTGACTGGATGTGTGGACTTTAGGTCGGACTCAACAGACTGACAGCCTTAAAGCTTCAACTGAGCTTTAAAGGGCAGGAAAACCAGAAACACCATGACAAAGTCAGCCCTCATTAAAGGAGCCATGTAGACTCAAGGTTTGTCCCACTTTACTTTGAAACGACTACATTTTAAAGTGAAACACCGCATCGCACCTTTTGTTGGACCAAACCTCCTGAACAGCTGTAGAGAAAACATCAAACCTGAGAAATGTCTGAAAACAACCAGACAGAAAAAATCTGCATCAGCAAAACCCGGTTACCGGCTCCGAGCGTTCCCATTATTCTGTCCACCCCATTTCCTCTGATGCGGTAAAGGCTGACATGGAAAAACAAGTGTCAAACCTTTCACACCCCCTCGGTCCTTTATTCTGATAGTTATGGTCTTCGGTCAAATTAAAATTAAAGGAGAAGCCGTAAATACACAGCGACCGACCACTTTATTAGGGACACCTGTACGCTTCCGCCTGAACATCTGTTTATGAAGCTCAACACGAGTCAGGTTTAGTGACGTCAGAAACGTACAAATTAAACGATGTTCATTACTGAGGTGTAGTTAAAGGTGATGTGGTACTGTGTTCACATTATTATGTCCACCCCTGTTTATCACATGATCAATAACTTTTAAACACACAGATGCTAATAATGTGCACGGTGTGGACAGAATAACGTGAACCTCGGTGTGCACGACTGCAGCGTGCACGAATGCAGTGTCCAGTCTGTTGTGAACAGGAAACGAGCCAAAGACATTTCCAGTTTACATGTTTTCTTTATTATTATTTTTATTAATTGTAACATTATATTGTTAGAACAATATAATGTTAGGGTTTACAGTTAAAGGTCTAACGTTTAATCTTCTCATTATTGAACAAAAAGAAAAAAAACTTTTCAATTCAATTAATTGGGTCATTTAGTTTGTTCTGCTATAAACCAAGTGTGCGTGGCGTGACACTTTAAAAACGTTTAGCTTTAATCTGTAAAGAAAAGAATGAATGTGGGTAAAGGTCTGTGATAAATTGGTAAAACTACATTTTAATAAAATAGGATCTCGTTATGTTTGTGATGGTTTCTGCTGTAAACTAACGTCCCACGTCTCCAGAACCGAGCTGGAAATTTAACTTAAAACCAGCGACGTTATTTTTGTCACGTACATTTTATAAAGAGCCAAACGGCGACTCGGAACCTGACGGGCCAGTGACATGGCCCGAACTAAACCGCTTTAAACTGGGCGTGTGGAGCTGGAACGGGTTTTATCTGCCGTGAATAAACAAAAGGATCCGGAAATAAAATCGGTTCATTTGCAAACAAACCGCGTGTAAACAGTCTTCGACACACAAACCGGAGTCAGAACCTTTTTTTGTTTGAGGAGTTCAGCTCCAACTTGGACTGAACAGTTTTGTCATAAATCAACAGGAAATAAACGGAAATAAGTATAAATAAATATACAGGAAATAACTAAAGCTAGTTTGGATCAGTGATTTATTGTTTTTTGGTTTTTCACAGTTGCTGTGTGGAAATTAGTTTTGTTTTGATATATTACATCTGATAATATGACCAGAAACTGGTTAACAATTTTGAAACACGGAAGAAAGTGTGTGTGTGTGTGTGTGTGTGTGTGCGCGCGTCATTAGTTGTAACCTGGACACGGTGTGAATGCGAATAGAAGAAACATTAGTTGTGTGTTCGTTTAGGAGTTTAAATCGTGATTCTTGTCAGTTTGAAACTCCAGGGACCAAAGTTTCACCTCTGCTCTAAACATCTTGTGCCTGGAGACGAACCGTCCTCAGCCCTGTGCGCTAATTAAAGTTGGTTTTACGCACCCGTTGCGCCATCGGCGCCGGAATCCAGGTGAGTCCTGCGGGGCGAAACACACATCCAACTCCCCGGAGCACAAATCACCTAATCCCGAGTGTTTCCAAAACTGCGTCCAGTCCGCGGAGAAACACGCACGAACACAGAGCAGCAGAGGCAGCCGGAGGTCCCCGCAGGCTCCGCTGCGTTCTCCGCCCGACGGACGGTCACAGTCTGCCCAACGCAGCCCCGTTCCGGGCTCCAGGCAGCGAGCGCAGGCCGAAAGCGGGCAGCATAGATCCAAACGGGGGGGGTGAGAGTGACAGGGACTCGCTCTGAACGAGGCCGTGCGGCAGTGCGTTCAAATCCCCATCACAGCTCCGGTAGAGCGGCCTCCTGTCTCACACTAGGCCGTCCGGGGGTGGGGGTGTTTCTTCTCTCACTTAAAGGAGAAGAGACTCCCTGCGCGCCCCCGCAGCTAAGGGAGAGGACACGATTACTGATAACCTATAAACTCACCAAGAGGCGCGTGTGGTGCTGGTTTTAAGGTGGAACGTCCTCTTCAACAACAGCACAAAATAAAAACCACATACTTGAGCTCCGGGGGCCCCAGAGGCTGCACGGTGTGGCAAAGAGTGTATGGTGGTTTAACTCCCCACAAACGTGCAAACTAACAGTGTACATACCGCATCACCGTGCGTAGCGTTTACTGGGACACCTGCAGTGCGTCTGGTTTGGTTTCTATTGGTGGATCGGGTCTAGACAACCCGCCTGCAGTGAAAGCTCAGGCTGCCTAATAAACCGGTGGCACATGTTCCTGTGGAGACCTCGGAATTACATTGTGCTAATGGAAACACGTGAATGTTTGACCACAGCGCGGTCACAGTTTGTCTCCATCATCCACTCAGCAGCTCTCGCTCGTGTTTAAACGTGAAGATGAGAAGCTGCGTTGGTTTCAGTGCGCCCACTCTGTTACGTCACAGCGTGTGAGGTGCTGGACGCTTGTGACATCTAGTGGTCGGGGGCTGTCTTCACCAGCGATTCCCCGACCAGTGAAAGACCAGCTCGACATGACGAACTCCTGGTCAATTATCCAATGAGAAGTGGACACACACATATGCTCCGCCCCCTACACTGAAACTTCACAATAAAAGTACAAGTAAAATGTTAGTGAAACTGAAAATCCAAGACAAAACAGCTGATGTTAATAAGTGTTACTGTGGCAACAGGGCCACTTGTAAACGTACTAACCTGCTGTATGTAGACAAAAAGGCTACGAGACATTTAACTTTTGATTATGTATGAGACATAAGATATTCTCTGTGTCTTATAGGACTCGATAAATGCCTTGAAGTTTGACTGATCCTTTGCCAAATAAATAAAATGGATTGTGTTCTCCACCAAAATAAATACTGGGAAGAGTAGACAACGCTTAGAAACAACATTTAATTTAGGGGGAAGGTTTTGCCAAAAAATATGCCTGAACATGTAAAAGAAATGAAAAAAGTGATTTTAAAAACACCACATTCAGAGCAGGGTCATATTCATCTATTTCACAAACAGAAAGAAGTCAGACCAGGGTGTATCAGGTGTGGAGGCCCAGCTGCAGCAGCGCGGCCCGGCCACCAGGGGGCGTCTGTAAAGGTCTAGGAGGGAGGAATATGTGTGCGTATTAGTCTGTGGTTGTGCATAAATTAACAAGTCGTACACAAAATGGTGTGTTTCTTGTATAATTTAAATCATATATAAAATATGTGTCTTGAGATAAAGTATGTTTTAACATTGTACTGACGTCACATACATACGTGATTATACACAAAATTACTTTGGACACGTTCTTCTTTATGATATATTTTGTCATTTGACATCGTTGTCTGTTGTCTCAGGTCATGGTTTCCCACAGGTGCATGACATAAAGTGAAGTACTGCTCCTGTGACAGAGGGTGTGGGCTCTTCAGAATACAGCTCAGCACTGACACAACACTGTCGCTTTACACAAAACAACAAAGCATAAAACACACAAGATAAAATGTAAAACACATGAAGGGACACAACAAGCATGTGAAAGTGTCAGGACTAGAGTACTACGTTTCAATATTTACTATCAGAGTATTAGACGATGGTAAAAGGTTGTACATTTTAAATTACTACCAATACAACAATAACTACCAATACACCCACAATTACCACAGTAATACCAGGTTCACTGCGACCACTGCCAGGTATGTCTGCAATAGCAATACAGTATTAGTGACATGGCTACTACATTGAAAATACTAAATAATAGTGGCACCACTACTACTATCACTATAAGGAGTACTACTACTACAACAGTGCCACTGCCCGTCTGTCACATCACACGTTGGCCATTACACCACTACTATAACTGCAAGTACTACTACTGTAACTACAACTATTGGTGCTAATGCCACTACTTCAACTGCAGTACTGTTACTGTTACAACCCCCTGCTCCCACTGCTGTAAACTACTACTACTACTACTGTTACTGGTATGACTTCTACTACCACCACTCACCATTAGGCTACTACAACCAATACCAGCCTAACAGTAGGCTACCATTGACTTCTACTACCACCACTCATTCAAACAA
>NW_018128115.1:666752-683938 GCF_001952655.1 Monopterus albus | reverse complement strand
GCTTACTACAACAAATCCCAGCCTAACAGTAGGCTACCATTGACCTCTACTACCACCACTCACCATTAGGCTACTACAACCAATACCAGCCTAAGAGTAGGCTACCATTGACTTCTACTACCACCACTCACCATTAGGCTACTACAACCAATACCAGCCTAACAGTAGGCTACCATTGACTTCTACTACCACCACTCACCATTAGGCTACTACAACCAATACCAGCCTAACAGTAGGCTACCATTGACTTCTACTACCACCACTACTACAACCAATACCAGCCTAAGAGTAGGCTACCATTGCCTTCTACTACCACCACTCACCATTAGGCTACTACAACCAATACCAGCCTAACAGTAGGCTACCATTGCCTTCTACTACCACCACTCACCATTAGGCTACTACAACCAATACCAGCCTAAGAGTAGGCTGACATTGACTTCTACTACCACCACTCACCATTAGGCTACTACAACCAATACCAGCCTAACAGTAGGCTACCATTGCCTCTAGTTGATGTGATACTTTTAAACAATAAGGATTTTTGTAACCAGTGCTGGAAAGTAACGCAGTACATTTTCTCAAGTGCAGTAACTTATTCAAGTACAGCTTTGAGGTACTTGTACTTTACCTGAGTATTTCCATACCCTGCTACTTCATACTGTGACGTCACTCCATGTAATCCTCTATAGAGTACTACTCTATATCGTGATGATGATGATTGTTGTTGTTGTCATATGGTAATAGCACGTGACTCTGCAGTCCTTCGGGTCTGACGTCAAGCGCCCCCCCAATCCAACATGGAGTGAGGACATGGGCTCGTCTGGGACCATCCTCAACGACACCAACGCACCATTTTCGGTCACCGAATTCCAGTCCGGCCCTGCGGGGGTGGAGGTGGAGGAGAAGGAAGAAGAAAAGGAAGAAAAACGCAGGAGGAGATCGGATGGGCTCCAGTAACTGAGGAGAAGCCGAAGAGGAGAAGGAGAGACGGGGATCCGAGAGTACAGAATAAACACCGGAATTACAGAACCGAGCGGAGAGCGGCTGACCCCCCCCCGCCGCTGCGCGGTGAGGAAATATGAAGACCCCGCACTGTGCAGCCGTGGCGGGAGCTTATTATTACCGGAGGTGAAACGGAAAACATGAGCGAGGACACGCGCCCAGACGAGTGAGTACCCCCGCCACCCCATAATAACACCACGTCTCATTATTAACACACTCATTAGATGCGTCTCCGCTGAGGTTTGATCGGGGATCACATGGATGCGGACTAGTGCTGGTGTTGTGGGCTCAGGTGATGGAGGGGTGCAGGGGCCCTCCTCATCCTCCCCCTTCTCCTCTCTGGTCGCGAGAAGGAGGATGTAGAGGTTGGCTGAGGTCGGATGCAGAGAAGGCGCGTGCCTTCTGACAGAGGAGGTGGCGGCGGCCTCACGCATACCCACAGCGCAGACACGCCACCGGTCCTTTTTAATCCTCAGTGGTCGCACTCTGAGGAGCATTATAAACAGCTGGCCCCCGCACTTTATGGCACCTAAAACCAAAGTTTAGGAAAAAGTTTCACTCATTAAAAAACGTAGTGATGTACAGGACAAATGAAAACGCTAACGAGGGCAGTTCCGTGCACAGCTGCACGCCAGTGCTTTACTCAGGTCACGTTTATGACACAAGTACTTGATGATATCATGGATGCCAAGCCTTCAGCAGAGCAGATCCTTTGTCCTGGGTGGAGAGCGTAGGCAGCAGTCAGCCTGCTCACGCTGTGCACACCCCTGCAGGTAAACACATGACTCATGGACTCAGCTTGCTGAGCGTTTACCCAGAGTGCACCAGAGAGAGGCAGCTAGCAGGTGGCTCTTTGGGTCAGAGGTGTACGCTCACTGGGGTCACCTTTAAACCCAAACCGGTTCCGGCCCCTTCTACAGTTTCAGTCTGATTTAGTGACTAGGACATCTGGAAACCGTGTCGTCTGTCTGTGCAGCTGAAGCCACAGAGGAGAGAAGCTGGCTACAGCGCTGATGCACCCACTGGGTCTCACAAACATGCTGTGGTCGTACTGGATTGCTTTATATTCAGAGGTCTTCCTAATGTTCTGACCCCCTCATGTATGTAAATGGTGAGGACAAAAAAGAGACACCGGTGAACGTAAGTGTGTTTTGCTTTAGGAGCAGCTGCACAAAGAGAAAGGCCGCCTCACGCCGCCGACCTCAACAGCAGACAGCTCTGAGTTAGAGATGTGCTTCGACACCGCAGCTCCGGGGCCAGCTCAGCGGGTTGGCTGTGGGAGGACGTGTCCTGGCGGGTTTGTGGGGGTGTTCTCTATGACCGAGCAGCAGACAGCAGTGGCTAATGTCACGGGGAGGGGAGCGCTTGACAGTGACATCATGGAAAGGTCAGCAGACTCCAGCCCCACCCACACAGGACGACATGGACTTCACTGTGTGTCACTGTGTGGAACTAACCCCCACCCACACAGGACGACATGGACTTGACTGTGTGGAACTAAGTTCCATTACATGTTCCTGCAGTGGAAGAGGCCTGTTTGTCTGTTCACCAGACGGCTTCTTGTTTCAGGATGAATTTAGCTTCTCTATGCACCATCCAAACTGTTTCCTCCCAGAAACTCTACCCTCCAGCAGAAGCAACAGAGGGTTGCAGCAATGGTCAGCGTCCGAGCGACAGCGTGACACGACCAATGGGAGACTGATTTCCTCCAGGCTCAACTCAGCGGTGCCACACGCCTGCATGTCGAGTGATTTTGGGCCAAAGTGAGAACAGTGGCGGGGGCTCACAATCTGGTCCCCGCTCCAGGGGAAGTCCTGTCTGAGTGTTGACCCCATGGATGCTTTAAGTTGTTGGACATGGACATTCACCCCCAACACTGAAGCTTTTCCCACTTTTTTACTAAAGTGATGAGCTACATGCTGTTATCAGGAGGTCGACACCGCTGAAGGCCGCAGGCAGCTGTTGGTTGACACATGATCCCCCAGCATCAAAGCGTCTTCATGTCTTTTGTCCAGGTGGCATAGTGAGTGGTTCTGATGCCTTGTAATGCAGCTGTGAGCAGCTCGGTGCGTTTGTGTGCTATGTGAAACTCAGACATTGAAACTCTGGGTCAGCCACAGAAACCTGTTGACTTCATGAGATCTTCTGTAGGAAGCCCAACACAAAGCGCACAGGCGGACGAACGGTGTGACATCGGTTTTGTAAACAAGATCGTCATTGTGAGCTTGGCTGCTAATCCAGTTTTCCTCGTACACGGGCCATGTTGTAGGTGTGAGATGTGTGTGTTGTTGTGCGACTCAGGTTAAATCGCTCTTGTCAGTCTGCTTCTAACAGTGAACCAGGACTGAGCCAGACTTACTTCAGATACATGACCTGCTTCTAACAGTGAACCAGGACTGAGCCAGACTTACTTCAGATACATGACCTGCTTCTAACAGTGAACCAGGACTGAGCCAGACTTACTTCAGATACATGACCTGCTTCTAACAGTGAACCAGGACTGAGCCAGACTTACTTCAGATACATGACCTGCTTCTAACAGTGAACCAGGACTGAGCCAGACTTACTTCAGATACATGACCTGCTTTCTGTTAAAAGTGAACATGTGACCGAAGTCAAAGTACAAAAGTGGCAGTAGTAATAAAACTCACTATTACAGCTCTGACTGGTTTCCTAGAGCTGCAGCCCCACCCACAGAGGCACCTCACAGACGGCAGCCTCAGTTAACCCTTTCCGGCCCAGTGTCAGAGGTCCTGGGACCGGGCTGGATCTGGGATTAAAATGTGACCTGATGGGGGCCGAGCGTAGTGCAAGTCTTTGTCTCAGATGGAGAGTACTGCGTTGTTCAACATTATGGTTCATCTGACGTAGTCGAGCTGCAGCTCAGAGCTTTTAGAACAGGCCCAACAACACCGGTGTCACTGACTCATTATTCTGAGGCTGTTCTCACTCTCCGAGTTAGAGTCTGGGTCAGGTCCCAGTAAACCTGGAGTTTTCCAGTTCTCTCCCTGTGGCCTGCTGGCAGAGACTGGGGGTTGTTCACCAAGGAATCAGCTGTGGAGCTGCTGCTACCTGAATGTGGAGCTAAACCAGCATGTGGCAGATGTCTGGTCTGATGTGTGTGAGGGACTGACCAGCTAACCGACTGGCTGACTGACCAGTTTACTGACTGACCGACTGGCTGACTAGTTTACTGATCGGCCAGCTGACCAACTGGCTGACTGACTAACCAATTGATTTGCTGACCACCCGACCAACCGGCTGACTGAACGACTGGCCACCTGTCTTTAAACCCTGGCTGCAGTCCTGTAAAAGAAGCAGCAGTTGATTGAACAAAAAAAGTGAATGTCTCATTTTGCATCAAGTGTCTGTGCAAACAGACCAAACTGCGTTGTCTAGTGCCTCCCGTGTGTGTGTGTGTGTGTGTGTCACTGTACGCTGCCAGCAAATGCACCGATGACTCATGATACACACACACACACAATCTATTTGACAGGCAGGCTGAATCACTGTGTGTGTGACGAGGCAGCACTTCCCGCCTCCTTTGTTGTGGTGCTGAGCAGCAGCACAGCTCATCAACGGAGACCATCGTGCTGTGACAGAAACCGGATGTACAGGAAATGTGGGAGCACAAGACGGAGACAGGGGGGGGTTCGCAGCTCAGAAACTGATAGAGAGAGGAGTCTTCTACATTTAAACTGGTTTGGTAGAAAGCTGTGAACTACGAAGTACCTCTGTTCCTGTGTGTGTGCCCCCCTCCAGTTGGGCACATTGCTCACTGGTGCTCCATTGTTCTGTCTGGTCCGTTGCAGTGACAGCTACATCGTGTGTGTGAAAGCAGTGGTGATGACCAGAGACAATTCAAGTGGCGGCTGGTTGGCGCAGGACGGCTGCCTGAGCAGAGTGGGCGTGTGCAGGCTGCTGCCGACCGAACTGCTGGGACGCAACAGCTTCCTCATCCACGGAGAACGCCTGAAAGACAGACAGGTGGGTCCGGCAGCGCCCGGCGTGGGCAGGGACGTCACTGCACTCAGTCTAATGTCGGAGTCTGTTTCTGCTGAGACACATTAACCCCGTTGACAGAATGTGTGCACCTGATTTTTACTTCTCATGTAAACCTCACAGAACATAACTTCTTTTATTTAGTTAAAACATAAGGCATTGAATATACACTTTCTTTGTGAACCCAGTCAAGTATGAATAATATTTCACATTTCCTGGTTCCTACTCTGGACCAGGTTTCGGGCTGATATGTGAACGTGCTGAGGTTTTACAGGGGAACTAGTGACCAGTGTACTCCACTGTGTCCACTCCGGCTGCCTGCCATAACATCTTCAGATGCATTGTTCTTCTACAGGTGATTCTGCAGTGTTTCCTAAAGAAGGATCTGGTCTATACCAAGGCCACACCAACGTTCCACCACTGGATGGTGGACAACAGGAAGTGTGGGCTGACTTTCCAGAGCCCTGCTGATGCCCGAGCTTTCAACCGCGGGGTGAGGAAGGCCCTGGAGGACCTGACAGAAGGTGCACACACTTTATTTACTTTGGATATCTAAACTGGAAGCTTATCTGAAGTTACTATGACGTTTTGGCAGCCTAGGTTGGAGCAGTCAAGTGGAAGTCCAAAGTTCCCTCCTATTGTTCTGAGGTCTTCACTGTGGCTGAACAAAGAGGAACTGTTATTCTGACAAGACGTTATGTTTGGAAGACATCCACTTGACTGCCAGATAGTCTCTAAATCTTTTTGTGCCAGGTGATAAGTGGGTTTGTCCCACATCACTGTGGCTACACTGAAAGTGCCCCAACAGGGGGACCATCACTAAATCTGGACACTACACTGCTGTTTAAAGTCAGAACCGTGGGCCTGTCTTTCATAGGCGACCTGAGCCTCACACTGACCCTCCTCTCTGTCCTCCAGGATCAACCACATCTTCATCGACGCCGCAGAATGAGGCCGAGCTCGGTGATGACGATGTCTTCACGGTGAGAAACGCTTCCAGGACACCTTCAGAATCTGAGCGTAGTCCACGATCAGGTCATTTCTTCTGCACCACTGTGACTCCTGTTTATCTGCCTAGTTTGGGGAATATTGGCTATTGAGGATATCTACCAAACTGTCTGAGTGAGGCGAGTGTTTTCCCTGTCAAGCTTTCTGTATGGTAACATGAGGAGTTTGGTTTGAAACAGGGAGGAGACGGTTTATTTTGGGTTCGAGACTGCAATGTTTGTTTGTTTGCAGTGAGGATTTGATGTGCTAGGATTTGATGTGTCTGTCTTTTATGGCAGCTTTTCCCTGTATTTGCAAATGGTGGAGTGAAAGCGAACCCAGAAATTTGGAGACAGCTGTGGAGGAGTTTGGGATTCAGTGCAGCAGGTTCTGCACACACTTCAGTTCGTCACTCTTCTGATGTTCGGTGAAGTCTTCTTGTGTGATCCACATGAGCTCACAAAACTCTGAGTATGATAGCAGCAGTTTGTGACAACTCCGAGGACAGTGAAGCTACGCAGATGATATTCCGGTTTATTTGCCTATGAGTCTGCAAAGGGGTCACTCAGTGCTGACATTTTTTGACTGCCTAAATGAAATAAAAGCCTGGTTGACACAACATATTCTGTATCTGAATGAAAGTAAAACCAAACACATACTATTTGGCGACTCTGCTATGCCCGGCATCTCGGGATTAGATACTGGGTCTCTTTCCTCAAACCCACAGTGATAAACCTAGGAGTAATCCTTGCTAGCAACCTTGACAGATTAGCTCTGTGGAAAAAGAGCGTTTTTCAGCTTTGTTTGCTTTCTAAGCTCAAGCCCTTCCTTAACTAAAGCAACCTTGAAAAGGCTATCCATGCTTTTATCAGCTCCAGGCTGGATTACCGTAATGCTCTCAACGTAGGAGTTGGCCAACCTTCTCTCTCTCGCCTTCAGCTGGTACAAAATATGGCCACACCTCAAGGCGTGACCACATCCCTTCTATTTTATATTCCCTCCACTGGCTCCCAGTTCGTATTAGGGTCAACTTCAAAATATTAATGTTTGTTTTTAAAGCTTTAAATGGTCTCACCCTTCGTATCTCACTGAGCTTTTAAACACGTTTAGACACTGCAGAGTGCTTACAGTAGGCCATCTGGTCAGGGCTTGTTAGAATTTCCAAGAACTAGGTGCCAAAGATGGGAAGACTGTGGAAAAGCCTGGCACCAGTGTTGGATGTGGCTTCTTTTAAATCCGAGTTAAAAACTTATTTAAACTGGCTTTTAGTTCTCCAGGTGAGCGCTGACACTTTTTCACTTGTTCTTCTGTGTCTATTAGATTTTATTTTTGACATGTAGAGCACTTTGGTCAATCTGTTGGTTGTCGTAAAGTGCTATACAAATAAATGTTGACTTGACAAAGCCATCACGCTGCTGTGGTTACTGACGTCTTCTGTTTTGCCTCTGTTGTACACAGACGTCTGGTGGAGGGTCAGAACTGACGTGAGCTCAGGTGGGTTCAGAGAGGAACCCAGACCTAACAGGACATGTTCAGCTCATGTTTGGTAAATTCATATTTCACTGTCACTGAAGTGTTGTGCTGTCACTTCGTCCGACGTGGCTGTGCAAAAGCAGGATACACAGACATTCTGTTCAAGTATTTGTCCAAAAAAATGACCAAATGAGGACTGCAAACTGCCACTCTGCTTCTTCCTGGGTCACTGCAGGTGTTTCCAAAGCCAACTCACCTGTAGTGATGTCACAGATTGGGGCGTGGTCTCAGTGTCTGAACTCGCGGTAGTTTCCTGCCCTGTGACTTGACCCTTTAATCTCCAGGTAGGTTGACCTGTGTTCACCTGTTCTCTCGCCTCCTCTTCCTCTAGACCGCCACTGACAGCTCGTCCAACTCGTCCCAGAAGAGAGAGCACACGCTGGCCCCGCCCCACTTCTGTGAGCCTCGGCGGCACCACTGCGTCCTGGGACATTTCTATGAGCAGCACCGGCCCTCTGATCACTACTTCCTGGACCAGGTGAGTGGAGTCAGAGGCTCAGTTTATTCTTTAACAGCAAAATGCACATGTTGAACTGGGTTTTTAAAAATTACATTCATTATTATACACTGTGTTGCTACGGTGTTAAATGTTACTGAAGTGATACTAATCTGATTGTTTCATTTCTTTTTGTTTGTGCATCAGAGCAAATAAAACATGGTAAAGTAAAAAATAAATCTGGTGTGTGGTGTAGTGAAGCTGAAGGGAATTTTAAGAGCACTGTCATCCTCTAGAAGAAAAGTCTGACACCTGGAATATCTGGTTGTCAGGTGACAAGATGTGTGTGGTAAAAAGAGGGTCTAAAAAGCGAAGCAAACACTTCCTCTCTGAAACTGCACCAGATGTGTACGGAGAAGACGCTCCAGAGGACTCCTAGGTGTTTAATGGGTTCAGGTTTGGGTCTAGTTGTAACTACCGTACCGAACCGTGGAGAGGGGTTGGTTCGGATCTCGGATCAACAGTGACCCGTTGCACCACTAACATAAACCATAGTTTTTATTTCACTCCCCATGTTCAAGTAAGTCTTTTTTCATTTTTTTACTGATCTGAAAATTGATCCAATCCGTGACTCAAAACCATGATCTGATCCGAACCATGAGTTTTTTGATCCGTTGCACCACTAACAGCTCAGAACTAGAACGATGGTTTCTTTAAATCATACACGGTGAAACCCTTGATGAGTTCCTGCCTGGACACAAGGGGGCGCTAGTATAAGGCCCTCAAATACAAGTGAATGAAACCTGTAAAGGTAGGGTTCACTTCATGGATGTACTAAGGCTAAACTGGATTCCGGACTCAAACATGGCGGCCAGTCAGTTGAATGACAGTTTCTCTCGTGCCACCTACTGTACACCTAAATTATTTCTCTTCTGGGTTTGCTTCTGCATTAAAGGGCCACCTGCGCATTAGTATTTCCCCCACTGCCCCCGGCCACATATGATGATGTCACAACATAAAACCTCATATTCTAGGCTTTGGGGAAGTTTTACAAATATAAAATCTCCATGGATTAAAAAGAGTAACTGGCCTTGTTTTTATTTTTTATTTTTTTGTTGCAGTACCATGAGTAGGCGCTGGGCAACACTGGCTCAGTGGCTAACCCACAAAGCCTTGTAAAACTACTACAAGAAAAGTACCTCATGAGACTTTGAGCACTTTTTAAGGAGTTGCCATCTCTGTCCCTGCAGGCCGTGCGCATGTTCCCTCATCACGTCAGCTTCCAGGTTGAGGACGAGGAGATCATACACATCAACCCCCATGAGCGAACCTGGCTCACCGGCTACGAGGACTACCGCCACACAAACTCCACACCAGACAAACTCACCCAGCCCACCAACCCCAACGCCTATGTGCACTTCTCCAAGAGTGAGCTGCCCAAACACGCCTACACGTACCCGTACCCACTGAGCTGTGACGGTAAACCCAGCTGCATGGAGCCAGATGGGGGCCACAGAGCAGTGGTGATGGGGCAGCCGCGAGCTCTGCAGTCCAAAGGCAAATGGCAGAAGGAGAATGGTGAGCGTTCACGCTGCGTTTACTGTCAGGACATGTTCAACGAGGAGGACAACGGGCGGGGCCGCTGCCAGGAAGCCCCCGACCCCATGCAGACCTGCATCCGCCGAGTCAGCTTCATGTGGTGCGCAGACAGCCTGTTGTACCACTGCATGTCAGACCCAGAGGGGGATTACTCCGACCCGTGCTCCTGTGACACCAGCGACGAGCGCTTCTGCCTGCGCTGGACGGCGCTGGTGGGTCTGTCACTGCTGGCGCCCTGTATGTGCTGCTACGCCCCCCTGAGGGCGTGCTACCGCTGTGGCATGACCTGCCACTGCTGTGGCGGGAAACACCACGCCGGGCCGCGACTCCACCCTCCTCACACCGACCATAAAGACTCATGGGAGGAGGTGGGAAAATGGAGTCCGCTGTGAGTTTTACACTGTTCTTCTGTTGTTGATTGTCTCATGTGTGATTCCCAGGAGGACCTAGAACCTTGTGTCACCACATCAAATCAAATCAGATTTCTTTATATAGCACTTTAAAAACATCCAGTTGACCAAAGTACTTTACAAGGCAGAATAAAATCACAATATATAACTAAAAATAAGATCAGTGGGAAAATAAAACGGCACAATAACTCAGACACAGATGACATACATTCAGTAAATTATAAGAAATGCATCAGGCCCTACTGATTATTAAAAGCCAAGGCAAATAAGTGTGTTTTAAGCAATGATTTAAAAGTAATGAGGTTAGCTGATCTAACATTAATGGAAAAAATGTTTTTCTGTTTGTTTTTTTGTGATGTTAAGAACAAATGGCTTCTAACCAAGAGAACCTGCCTGCAGACAAGCTGGTGGATGGCCAGCCTTGGCAGGAAGCAGCCAGCGTTTCCAGGGAGTTGAGACTAACCCGACCTGAACCTTAACCCCGAGGTTGGCAGTCCACCATCATGGTCTAAGTCGGGTCTCTCTTCTCTGAACTCTCACAAAGATTGAATCACTACACAAACATTTAAACAGGTATTTTATATTTTTACACCAAAGGTCATTTTTTTCAGTGTTGTGTGACAAATGTCGTCGTGTTGGTAGAGACCTGCAGCTGACTGACACACTGCCAGACATTTTGACTTTGACATTTTAGGGCTAAAATCCTATTTGGGGAGAAAATTCCACCTTATAGAAAATACATTTAAGAAATATTTACTTCCCACTGAGTCAGACGTTCGGTTTCTGTTTTCCTGCTGTTGAGGTGGATGTTCTGCATCTTGTCACCAGCTCTGGTTCCTTGTGTTCAGCAGAGGCACTTGGTTGGTGTGAGAGCTGCCGCACCTCCCTCCCAGCAAACTGAGGAGATAAACCAGTGTCGCTGACCAGTAAGACAAGTATGAGACTAAAAGAATGGACAGTTCTGAACAAACCTATCGACTGGATCTTCAACTGTGTTCTATGTTTATATCATCTGTCTTCTCATTTGTACCTCAGTAAATCATTCCCTGCTGTTCTGTGTACTGGTCAGACTGGTTTGTCTTTACTGGGTTGTGGTTTGTTTGATGCTAAGAAGAACAAAAACCACAATAACAAAACAAACATGCATGTGTAGGGTTAATCAATGCAGCTCTAACAATATACATGCATGTAGCGTTAGCGTAGCCACATTCATCAAATCAGTACCTGTAAAACACTATCTGCTGGGGAGTGGTATGCAGGAGGATGTACCAGTAGCCCCAGTTGCACACCACTAGGAGTCAACACATGCCACTAGAACAACAGTGACATATATACCAGCAGCCACTTTTTAAACCTGGTGCTGCTGCGTTACTATGAGACACTGAGAAAGCCCCACATCAGCACTTTCAGCTGGTTTCTCAGCTTCTCTCTACATGAAACACAAATAAAAGGAGCAAACAGACTCCAGAGGGTTTAATTAAAGCTCCATTTAAAGATTGTGTGGTTGTTAAACAACATGTGTGACTCAGTCTGTATGAAGAGTGGTTATGATTCTCCCAGAGCTGCATGTGGTGAATAAACTGCAGCACTTCTGTCAACGGGCTCAGAGAATCTGTAAAGCTCAGTCTTCATCAGCACAAATGAACAGGTGAAAAACTTCAGTTCAGTTTGATAAAAATCAACTAGCAAAGATTTGAAACCTGCATTGGATCGTTCTTCTTTATTTTAGCTTGGTCATCTTTATGTTCTTCATTTGTTTGTCTCGGTGCTGGCAGCAGCCGCGGCTGGACGCATCGTGTTTTCAGGTTGTCCATCTGCGCCCTCATGAATCTCAGGAATACTGTGAGGGGATTTCTTCAAATACACCAACGTCCACTTGGGCTCAAGGATAAACTGATTAGATTTCAGTGGTCAAAGGTCAAGGTCACAGCGACCTCATGTCCATTCCCATGGACTCAGGTCAGGGAACAAGTGAAAATGAAACATGACATGAACATGTGCATCATAAAGATGAAGACACCTCTGTGGTTTCTTACATGAAAGGTTGCTGTTATTCTTCTAAGTCTCAGACCTTAGGCATCAGAGCTTCAGCTGAATTTGAGCTTTTTGAGCAAACACAAAGCATTTTTAGATTCTGGGATGATGGGGGGTGGGGCACTGGCTCTCCTCAGTTTGTGGAGGAAGTAGAGGTGTGTTTGAGCCTTCTTGGCCAGTGATGTGGTGGTGTTGGTCCAGGAGAGGTCCTCAGAGATGCTTTAGAGGTTTCCTCCTGAAGTCCACAATGATCTCTTTAGTCTTCCCCACACTGAGGAAGAGGTTGTTGTCCTCACACCACTGGACCAGTTGGCACACCTCACTCCTGTAGTTGGCCTCATCATTGTTGGTAATGAGTTGAAGATGTACTTGAGGAAAACAACCAGCAGCAACTCAGAGACCCGGACTCTGTGAGTGGTGGATTCCAGCATGTTGGGACTCTCGTCTGGGTCTGCCCCACTGAGGCACCAGAGAGTTTGCCTGCCTTGCTTTGTTCACTCAGTTCAAATCCGAACAGAAAGTGGGACAACAGAGCGCCACTCCTCCCAGCCTGCTCTCAGTCACAGTATGAGCAGGGGTCCGGGCTGCAGACTCCTCTGTGGTGTCGCCTCCAGTCGCTCCACTGTCAAGACAGGAAGTGCCACCAAAACAAAACCCAACCTCTGCTGTTGGACAGAAAGACCACAGAACAATCTGCTGTCAAGTTCCTGTTGGACCTGACGCTGTTCATGACTCGCATTAAAAGAATTCAGTTGACTTAGTAAGGTACCATATTAAATGTAGCGGTGAGATCAATGTTCTGTAGCATGGAGCGTCATTCTGTGATGTAACATAGTGAGGTTAAGTCATTGAACAGACACTGCTCGGGGCCCCTCACACACACAGCTCTGCTTTTATTAGCACTGCTGGATCATGTACTGTGGGCAGAGGTGATGAAGGCAAGTTTAACATAAAAATACTGTTACATTAAAGTCCTACATTCAAATGTTACTGAAGTATCAGCGTCCAAATATACTTGAAATAGCCAAGTTAGTAAGTTGCTCTGAAGATTCAGATTTGTAATACAGTATATAATTAAAGCTACACAATAAAACTTTTGTTCAAATGTAGAAATCAGCTCCCAAACGTGTTGTAATGTGGAGGGGGGCTGTCGCTGCCTCCTGTGACCCAGACTCACTGAACAGCAACACTGAGGTATCAGAGCGGGACTGACCTCGGACCAGTCAGAGGTTGTCAATTATTTCTGACTGATCAGTGAATTTTGTTGCATTCTCATTTATTGTAATTTCATAAGGACAAATGTGTGAAGAGCTGGGCAGGTCGTAGTGGAGCAGGGGAGGCTGGCCTGGAGCTTCAGCCAGTGCTGCCTTCACTTACCTACTGTAGCTTTAATAAACTGTGTCCACTATAATTATAACTAAGGTCAAGACCACACTACATTCACAATGTCAGCAGTTTGCAGCGACATTAAAATGATGAACCTGAGTGCACCAATAATTATGGTCTAACTTCTGAGTGCACCAATAATTATGGTCTAACTTCTGAGAGCACCAATAATTATGGTCCATCTTCTGAGTGCACCAATAATTATGGTCCAACTTCTGAGTGCACCAATAATTATGGTCTAACTTCTGAGAGCACCAATAATTATGGTCTAACTTCTCCTGTGAATGGAGACCAACAGGGACAATAAGGCTGTGGATGAAGCTCCAGATGAAGTCCATGTAATGCGACTGAAAGCTGCCGGTCCCCGCTCTGAACACCCACACGTGTTTGGCGTGTGTGTGGAGGAGATGGCGCGTAAACCACCGCTCCTCCCGACGGGGTTTGGAGGCCGAACCTCAGTGGGTGCAGGACGGCAACACTGACCTCTGCTGGTGGGGAGCTGCAGCTTCACACAACACCACGAGGTCCGTTCAGTGTAATGTGGACTTTCTATCCGGGGGGAGAGTCTTGAAGTAAAAGGTTCATATTACCAGTTTCTACAATACTCACGTGTGCGGCTCGCTGTGCTCGCTCCTCAAATCTGCAGAAGCGCGTGTGCCTCGAGGTCGTTTTCCCACTTGTATTTATGCTTTGAATAATAATTCCTAACAGTATCATTAATAAATATTCAATCACAGCTACCAATTAGTAAAAATGTCATTTGTAATTTCTCACCTCCCAAGGTGACCTCTCCGTGTCTCATTTTGTCTGAAACCCAGATTTCAAACCCCATCAAGTTTCCAAAATGCAATAAAAACATCTGATGTGTTCATTTGCTTGAACCTTTACTGAACTGACGGAAGCACAAAGAAAAGGTTTTTAGTGTTTTCACTGGCCAACATAAATGACCTTTGTAAATATGAACAAATTTAGAATTTGGTGCCTGCAACACTCCAAGTTGGGACAGAGGTTAAATAAGACTGAAAGGCTGATAGAATAATCCAGTAACAGCGTTCTGGAGGTTAACTGGTAACTGGTGAGCTGAAGGTAACAGGTGAGAGGATCATGACTGGGTCAAGGAGCAGCCACCTTCACCACTTACATCGCAAACACTTCAGGTCTTTCACCACCTACAACACACGATGCGGCGAAACGATTCAGGCAACCCGGGGAAACCTCCACGCGTAAAAGCCCAGGGCGAACATCTCTGTTGGATGCGTGGGACCTGGTAGCCCTCAGGAGTCGCTGCATGAGGAACCGCCAGCAGCCACGTAACACAGTCCACTGCTGCATCCAGAAATGCAACCTGAAACTGTTACGCGAGGAGGAAGCCAGACATCAGCTCCATGCCGAGCTCTCTGGGCCCAGCTCGTCTCTGATGGACCGACGAGCAGTGGAGACGTGTTCTGTGGTCAGGACGAGGCCGCGTTCCAGTTGGTTTTCAGGAAAAACTGCTGCCGGGTTCTCCGTGCCCGAGATGGAACAGACCGTCCAGACTGTTATCAAAAAAAGGTGTAAAAGCCGGGGCTGCGTCCGCGCTCACGGCACGGGAGACTGGCACATTTAGAGACGTATGTCAAGGCGACGTTTTGTCCCGGCCATGTAACCAAATCTAACATCTAAAGTAGTCACACTAATAAACAGTAGGTTCGCTGTTTCATGCTAAGTAGCTTTGTTTACAACACTTCTGGCTGTTTTGGGTTTGAGATGTGTTGAGATGAGATCCTGGTTCTTTACTGTGCTGCAGCAGTGGAGGTGAAATCAGACCAAAAACATTTCATAACTCATGTCTGTAGCTAGAACATAAAAGGTCTCTGTAAAAGAAATGACTTTCTGCAACCTTCAGAGGAAACAGACTTGTAAAGACCCCCAGAGGCCCAGTCCTAACCAAGTGACCAGTGAGAGGAAACACGAGCCGCCCCAGGGACCTGGGCCGGAGACCAAGGCTCCTCTCAGCAGACGCTGCTCTGACTGGATGGACACAAGAACAAGTGAGTGAAATGTGCAGAGGGAAAAAACACCATGAAGACCAACAGTTATCAAAGATCTCCTTCATTGTTTAATAGTAGACAGAGTGCCACAAAAATGTCACGTCCGCAGCCACCAATCACGTGCTGAGCTTCCTAATTCCAGCTACTTATCATGTCCCTCGCTTCCCTCACTTCTCTACACTATCTGCAAATCACTCCCTTTATGTATAAATATATACAGTTTATAGATGATTCTGGAGCAGAGCTGTGGTTTACTTCCTCCTGTTGTGCTGTCGTTGAGAAACATTAGCAGAGAAAAGCGCACGCTGACGTCGCGCCTCCCAATGTAGCACATGCTTATTGTATGAGACCAGCAGAGCACACGCAGCCCAGTATATACACAGGAATGTTAGCTGCTACCATACACAGGACGTCATGACTGTGGGCATATGAGGGGAGTATGCCGACAACACCACAGCACCGAAGGCATCATGGGAAACTCCTGCCACAAAGGCACTGGCAGTTGGGGGCAACACTGAGGTTGGAGTGAGCGGTGTCACGGGAGCACTTCCTGGGTGGAGTTTGGCCAGGAAGGCCTTCGCCTCATGACTGCATTCCAGATGCAAGTGAGAGCGCACGTGATCAGCTGTAACATGCATGATGCTGGTTTAAGCATGTGCTGCATTTGAAGTCTTAACAGTGTATGAGAGGAGATCGGGGCCAGAGGTGCGCCGCTCTCCAGGGCTGCCAAATAAAGACGACTCTTTCAGCGTGACAAAGTGACTCACTGAACAAAGAAGAGCAGGGCAAACACAGCTGAACAAACAAAGAAGAGAGGCCGTTTACTTCTGTTTTCTCTCTCTGGTAAAAATGGAGGACATTTTGTTTTGGTAAAGTAAGAAAAAAAGACAGGCCCGGTGTGTTCTGTGGGGATGATGGGCTTACCGTCCTTTTGCTGACTTTCAAAGGGTGGGTGGTGGGGCGGGGGGGATCTGGTGTACACACAATTACAAACCGGTCCAGTCAAAGTCTCCCTCCCTCTCTGTTTCCTTTCCCTGTGGTAATATGAGACTGGGGGGTGGATTCAGGGCGTGGCAGGTGCCGGGTCTCAACAGCAGCCTCCAGACGAGGTGTTGACTGGTTTGCTCTGGATCTTGACATTGGACTTCTCGGAGGCACCAGCCGTGGCCCCAGGGCCCATCCTCTTCTTGATCTCAGCCGCCATGGTCATGAAAGCCTGCTCCACGTTGGTGGCGCTCTTGGCACTGGTCTCCAGGAAGGGGATCCCCAAGTTGTCAGCAAACTCCTGTGGAGCAAAGACAAGTACTGAGGAAGACTGTGTGGGGCGGCTGACAGCTCCAGAGTTAAACATCTGGACCCAGAGGTCCAGACTTTTGAAGACCTCCTGGGAACTTTCTGAAGGAACTGAATTCAATGTGCTTTAAGACATTTCCATTAAAGACAATCAGTGTTTCTTAATGCACTGGTCAGTTTATTAGGAACCCCCAGCTCAAACCAAGTCAGTCTAATCCAACAGTTCTGTAATATTCATGCTGTTACTTGAGTGGAAGATATTAAATCAAAGCGTCACCCATGTTCCTGCTCAGGCTGCTGTGTCAGCATGCTACCCACCCACCTTAGCTGTGGTGTAGTCCACAACTTTCTTTGTTGTGAGGTCACACTTGTTGCCTACTAGCAGCTTGTTGACGTTCTCACTGGCATAGCGGTCAATCTCCTGGAGCCACTGTTTGACGTTGTTGAAGGACTCCTGGGGGGGGGGGGGGG
>NW_018128115.1:647284-666462 GCF_001952655.1 Monopterus albus | reverse complement strand
GACAGACAAAACCACTACTGTTTCAGTCACATGGTGGATGAGTGACATCCAGGGTGCAATATGGTGTAAGACATGCTGACAGGAAATGCACTGAACAGGTGAAAACCCCTGAATATGAACAGGAACTATGTTAAAACTATGTTTAAACAGCTTTGATTTCATTCTGATTCATGGTGCATCTCTATTGTTCATTTCCTTTGTGTCGTTTCTGTTGCTCTGACACCTGCTTATGAGGATCAGTTATCTATTGTGTAAAACAGGCAACCTAACGAGGAGCCAGGGCAGGTCTGTGGCTCCGACTGGTTGCGGTGTGTTAAAGGTGACACCACACAGCCTGACTAAGTATCGCTGACTCAGAACAGCTGCACCGACTGTGTGCGGGCAGAGGAAACGTGAGACCGCTGTAGCTCTGGGACATTACTGTGTTTGTGTGGTTTGACAGGTCACTCCTTCCTGTTTTCTTTGTGTGTGATGAGCAACAGGTGGGGCCCCCTGATTGGCCCGTTTGAAGGGATCTGTGCATCCAGATGGGACGGGCAGATGACAGCAGTCCATTTAACCTCAGCTTCCCTGCGCCACCTCTGCCACTCCCAGCAGCAGCCAGTCTGCAGTGAGTGTGCACTGCTGTGTGTCAGTGAGTGACAGTCACCTTGCACAACAGGTTTGTTACAGGCTAACGAACCTGTGGTTAGATGTGTGCCGTTTGGAGCTTGTACATCTGTGAGGTACCTGTTGTAGCAGCGCTGACAGTGTCGAATCCTTTGTCTGTTCTTTTGTTTTTGTTTGGGAGTTTATTTCTTTTTATTTTTTGTTTGGCTTCCATAGTCAAACTTGTGTTTGTTGTTCTGGCCACTGCTCATCTCCCCAGTCTGAATGAGCTGCTACTGTGACTCACTGTGCTGCTGGTCGTTCCTGAGAGTGGAAGGGTCCCTAAGGGGCGACTCAACATCATAGTCTGACTTTGGGACAGGTTCCATCTAGTCAAGACTTTTAAGGATATGTCACACCCACACTGTCTGAAGGACATGAAGGAGGATCAGCTGAGGCGTCATGCTGAAGCCTAATAAATGACTCCGACCCTGATGTTCCGGTGCATGGTGTGTAGACCAGTCTGTTTTTGAGGGGATCCAAACAAACAGTGTTTTCAGTCCAGCTCTCAGTAAAACCTGCACGTCCGCACTGCGTTACCTTTTACTACAGCTGATAAAGACGATGTGTTGAGACAGAACTACAACATGGAGCCAGCGCAGCGCAGGTGGTGCTACTGTGTCTGCTCAGTGTGATCCCCAAACATGACTGAAGTTAACGTAATGTTATCGAAGTAACATCGACTGAAACCGAACACAACTGATCAGTTTTAAGACCTGTCAAACAACGTTTTAAGGACCTGCAGAAACCCTGAGTCTTATTTTGATGGTAACCTGTCCACTGTGTGTACAAGAAAAGGAAGTAATACATTTTATTTCTGATGTTTGTGTTGCACTTTGAGACAAAAGTTGTTAATGACAATTTAGGATTAAAACAGATGTAAGCTGGTAACTGCCTTTACATCACAGTGGGATGTAAAGTGTTTGTTGGTAACAGTTGTGGAAGCTTTTAATACAATGTATAAGTGAATGTATTAGAGCAGGCGCAGTTAATTGTTTCTAACTGTATTAAAGTGCCGTCACATGGTGTGAGTGACGAAGCCAGACTGTGTATGACCGATGAAGGTTCAATGTGGACGTAAACTTAGTATATTGAATTGGATATAAACTCTGTGGTGAACGCTTCCTTCATCAACTGTCTGTGCTCTCAGCCTTAATACCACCAGGCTTCTCTGTTCTGAGCATACTGGACCTCTGATACTTTGTCAGCTGATCTCAGATGTGTTTTACTCCCGTTTGACATTGTCTGTCATATAACAGAGGTTGTGATGTGTTTTACTCCCGTTTGACATTGTTTTGTCCTGTCTGTCATATAACAGAGGTTGCTATGATCAGTGGCATTCTAAATGGTTAAATAAAAAAATCACCATGGTGTTAAATTAACCATCAGGGCTGATTATTAGTAATGCTGGTGTAGACCACAGGCCCTGTTCACACTGTGCACAGCAGCAGTGATGAACAGTTCACATCGTTAGATAACCTGGGTGTTAGCAGATGCTGCCGAACTTTAGCTGACACATGAATTTACTGAGCTTATTATTGGTTCATATGTGGTATATTCCCTTCATCTAGTGTTTCAGACCCACACCCCCCACTACCCTAACACAGGCAACAATAAACAAGTGTGTGACTATGAAACTGTGCCAGCTTCAAGCAGACCCCTGCCATCATCAGCACAGACAGTGTGGTTGAGACAATGTTCACCTTATTAAGCTCATTAAATCACTGATATTACTGTGAGACTACATGCTGGCTGTAGCTAGAGAAGCACTGACCTGGTCTGTCACGTCATACACCACTATAATGCCGTGAGCGCCTCTGTAGTAACTGGAGGTGATGGTGCGGAATCGTTCCTGACCGGCCGTGTCCCACTGCGGACACAAAGCACAGCTTGTCTGTCCAAACGCACACAAAGGGCGCTGACACTTATCACTTCCTATCTGTTCATAGTCATGGTACATTACATCCTCCTTACAATCTGAAGCTTTATGGTCTTCCCATCCAGCTCGATGGTCCTGATCTTGAAGTCCACACCAATGGTACTAATATAGCTCTCTGTGTACGTGTCGTCCTAGGACAAAACACACACACACAGGTGGGTCTGGCTGGCAGATACGATACCTGCAGGGTTATTAACCATCATAGTGCTGATGGGGAAAAATCCTACAAGCCTGTTGTATAACACAGCAGCAGAAAACAGACACTTACTGCAAACCGGAGAAGGAGACAGGACTTCCCCACACCAGAATCACCGATCAGGAGCAGTTTGAATAAATAGTCACTGTGCGGAAACACATGAACAGAATTATTATTAATATACTCATCAATATGTATGGACAATGTAATCAATAAGTACTTGTCATAAACACCTGGTGCTAACAAATGTGAGGCTTTGTTGTTTTTCTTCGTTTTAAATGACTGTTGTATAAAAGTAACACTTCAGGTTATGGAATGTTGGTTGGACAAAACAAGACACGATGTCGTGAAGTTCTCACCCGTTTCTGGTGTTTAATGATGAATTGACTCATAAAACCTAACTCAACATCAGGAGCAAATGTAGCAACTTCCTCTTTGTTGGGGATCAACTATACAGAATTTCCCCGTTAATTGACTCGGGTCGGTTCAGACATGTCGATTAGCTTCGTGTTTACTGACAGGACTTTGTCCAGAGCTATAAGTCTGCCAATCTATGTATGTAAATCAGCAAGTAAATCCTCAGCGTCAGGTCCAAGTAAGGCTACGTAGCTATTCACAGTTAGCCTGCTAGATACTGAGGCTACTTCCATTTGGTTGAGCGAGCTAACACATCCGCAGCTGACAGAACACAAATATTTAGTCTATTTAATCGTCGTTATATTGATCAGAACCTGTCGGCAGAATTGAGTTTGGTGATAAACAACACCGCTATCATTGCTTGCCACAGCCCACAGTTCGCTAACTTAGCACCGAAGACAAAGCAGCTGACGTTCATTTTGTACCGGTCCGCCCGGAGAGGTAACGCTAGGCTAGGCTATCTTAGCTTAGCTTCGTTTAGCTTCCCTTCCCTGGCTAAACTGACAGCTCAACCCGACCTGTCAAAATCGACACCAGAAATCCCACTTACTATTCGGGATTCATCATTGACTACAGCTTATAAACTGTTGTTACTGTGAATGCAGCTGAATTTGATTTCAGGTGAACCTTGGAGCTCGCCTCGTAGTGGAAGAAAACACCGTTTGTTTGTTTTTTAATTTCCTTTTGGTCAAGCCCTGGTTAAACTGGTTGTCTCCAACAGAACAGCATAATCGAATCAAATATGGCTGTCAGCGCTTCCTACCCGGAAATGCAACACGCTAGGAGTCATGGGTAATGTAGTCTTGTGGGAATGGGCGTTCACACAGCGTGTACGTAAGCTTATAAAGTTTATGTGAGAAGTGGAGCTTTAGGTAGGGTTTGGAATGCACTATTTTTACTTTTTGCAACGAACACAAATTGTTATTCCAGCCTCATTTCTACTTGTAAAATATAGGCCTACTAGTACTTGATTAAATGGTGCTTATAGTACTTGTAGAACTAGTACAAGTACTAGTACTTGATTACATGGAGCTTAAAGTACTATTACACAGAAAAATTGGTCTTGTCAGTGTTTTAATGTTGAATATGGTATTTTTATGATAGTATTACTGATGCCTTTAACATTTTTAAAAATTGTTTTGTGGCTTAATCTACAACAATGCATCATATTCTCTATGATCATTATATGGTGGCCAATGAGAAGCATGTTTCTAACTAATCTTTTCATGTGCTCAGAAACACAGAACTCTGTTCAGCATCACCTTTTTGCTGTTATTCCTGTGAGCCTACATTACAGATGTGGTGAGTTGGATGCAAAGCCTCACGCTGCAGACCAACAGCCATGCTGCAGAAGAGACCCTATATCAGCTTGATATGATGGGTGTGACAGACCCACACAGACCCACACCCATGACACAATGCCTTTTTTCCCAAGGCGTCAAATACTCAGTGTCGGGATCACAATCCGCTGGCTTATCCGCAAAAATACGTAGCTTTTATACAGAAATGTTACGAGAACAACCACCCTTTTCCGGGAACTTCTTTGGAGGCGGTTGGGGGAGGCTCTGGAAACCAGTTTTATACTGGGTCCAGGCTGGTTTCTACAAATGGGAGTGAACTATGTGAACAAAACACAGGAAATGATGCAAATATCTTTCTGTGATTGTGTGAGGCGTGTTCGTTTAATTGAGAAGACTAGTAAACAAATATTTAAGTGTGAAATTTATTATGTATTAACGTATCAAAATTAGCATGTGCACATGGATCTTCACTGTTTAGGAAAAACAGAAAAGACTGTCCTCAACTTATCGGTTTACAATATTTGTATCAAAAGGTGCTACTATCTAATTGGTCAAAAACTGTTGGGGAGAAGCCGTGGTTTAGACTTAACTCTCCCATTGTTGGTCCGTCAGTCCGTCCGTCCTCCTACGTCCTTTCTCAAAGGTTCAAAAGGTTCAAAGTGTTTATTTGTCATATGCACAGTTAGGAAACGTGTTTCCCTGTACAATGAAATTCTTACTTTGCCGTCCACATGAATGCCACAAAATACAAGTGAAATATAAAGTAGATAAATAAGTATGGGGTAAGATTTTTTTGCTTGACAAGAATTCTTAAAAGTTAGCCATACTTTCTTAAAATGAGATTATTTTTCTAAAGCAAACCATGCTTGACCAGATACATTTTCTTTCTGGACTTAAAATAAGACTTATTTCCTTGATACAAGGCTTTTTATTTTCTTGAAAGTCCTTTTTTGCAGTGTGCTGGGGGTGGGTGGGATCTTTGAGGATGGAGGCAGCTTTCCTACACACCCTGTGGTGGTAAATGCTCTGCAGAGAGGGCAGTGGAGTCCTGGTGATCTTCTCCACAGTCTTTACCACTCTCTGCAGGCGCTTGCGGTCCATAGCAGTAGTGCTGCCATACCAGACATTGATGCAGCTGTAGAAGGTGCAAAGGATCCTAGGCGACATGCCGTCCTTTCTGCTCCAATCGTAGAGGGCAGTGCCCTAGGAAGGGGAGGAATACTTATACTGCCTTAATTTCTACATAGACACTTACTTCTTCCTTTGTTTCCAATTAACTGCTCCGTATTAGGCATTGCTTTCCGGTTCCAATTAAAACTACTCTGTGTGTGCATATAGTTCTACTTTTAAAGTTTTCTCCTCGTCCTGGCTTCAGATCTAATCTCTGTTTACTAACCATAGTGTCTCAATGAACCCTAATTCTCCTGGCTTCATCAGCCAGGTGGTGATAGTAAAGTAACTGTGGACCCTCTTTGCCAAAGCTGTAAATCTAATGAGATTCAGTGTTTTAGTGAACCAGTCCCTTTGATGTTAAACAGTGCTCCAGTTGGCTAAGACTATAAATATTGACCAGTGATTCAGTGAACACATAGGGTGATGTGTAACTACATAAACATAACTGTGAATTAAAAGTATGTAGACTTAACGTGTGCTATAAAATAAAAACCTCAACTTATCCTATTCATATGTACTTAAAAATAAAAATCACCATAACAAATGTCATATTTGACTTTTTTCTTCTTTTGTGTAACCAAGCTTACTGTTTAATTTGAGCACTGGACTCACGATCACAACATTGTGCTTATTAATATTTTTATTTTATCAGCAAGATGAACAGTTACCAGTGTTTTGGTAGAACTGAGCAGGGCTACGAGAAATGAACGTTTTTACTGCCAGTTAATGGTGAGAACTTATTTTACCAGCCAATAGCTTGTTAGTTACCGGACCTTTGGTTTATTATAAGAAACAAACTAGCAGAGAGCAGCAGCTCAGCTGAGGATTAGCCTGTAAACATGTGTGCAGTGGTGGAAGAAGTACTCAGATCCTTTACTTAAATACAAGTAGCAATACAACTGTGTAAAATACTGTTACAAGTAAAAGTCCTGCATTCAAAACGTTACTTACATACAAAGGTATTAACATCAAAACATACTTAAAGTGCTAAAAGTGCTCATGATGTAAAACGGTACATTGCACATTCCTGTACATCATATTATCTTAGAAGTGCTGAGGCATTACTGTGTACATCCCATTTAATGAGGCAGCTGGTAGACTGAGCTAGTTTTAACGAGCTTAGATGCATTTAATTTGTCGTACTGCTGGGTAGCCTGTGAATGTTCCACCATAGGTCAGTGAGGCCTTATACTGAACAATTTGTATTAATCTGGTCCTGAAAAGTAACAATAAAGTTATAAATGTAGTGCAGTAAAATGTACAATATTTACCTCTGAAATGTAGCGAAGTTAAAGTATGAAGTAACAGAAAATACTCAAGTACAGACACAGTACCTGAGTAAATGTACTTACTTTCCACCACTGCACGTCTGTGCTGACACATCCACACAGTGCTTTTCCAAAATAGTGAACAAGGCCCAAACTTCTTTTTCACCCAGACTTTGTATGATCTTTAAATACAACATTTTAACACATTTCTCACTTTCCAGAGCTTTCAACCACATCTCCGTCTTCCTCTGTGGTGGGTGAAAGCTCCTGACCTTGAGTTTTGTCAGGCTGCTGGTTTCTAGGTTAAGAGTGAATCTTTACACTTGATTTTCACCGTTACCATTCAGTTAAAATGCAGTCCACCAAAGATTTCCATGAAGGATGCTCTCCAATTTCCTCTCTCACAGCTCCTCCAGCAGCCTCCTCGCTCCTCAGAGTAGGAATAAGAGCTTTGGGACAGCCTCAGTTGAGCGAGGATTGAGAAACCATCAAATTAGGAAGCTGGGAGGTAACAGGTTTCTCTGAACTCTTTCTGTCTCCACAGGTCTATGCTGGGTAACAGGGTGAAGCGGACACCGGACAAACATGAGGAGGGTTTGGAAGAAGATTAGCGCCCCTGGCGTGATCCATGCTCCAACATGAGGCTGTACACTCTTTGTACCGCCCACGGCCTTCGTCATCATCATCCGCTGTGACTGTAGGTCGGTGCTCTCTTCTTCTTCTCTACTGCACCTCCTGGCACCACCCAGGTGGAGAACTGCCTCCAACTTCCTCCACCTCCTCTCCCCTCCTTCACCATCTTGTCATCGATGCTGCCAGCACTGGAGTCCTTCCTGACCCCGCCTGACACTGCCCTCCCTGCGGGAGCTGGTTTCAGATGTAGATAGATTTAAAAAAACAAAAACCATTCTGTATCTTTAAGTTGAAGAAAATGTAAAACACACTGCTCAGCTGGTGAATTATGACCTGAAGTCTCGTTAATCTCAAACTGAAGCTTTGCATCCCTCTGACAAAAACAAGAGAAAATCACTTTCTCTTAAATTATTTTAATTTCTTGTTTACACTAAAAGTAAAATTTACAGTCTCCAGAGAACCTGGGCATGCACAATGACCTTTTGACAGGCTCTTCAAGTGATTCAGTTTTTTTCCATAGGAATTTTCCCGTACATTTTACAGTCCATAGCTTAACTGTACACAGTCTGAAGCCACAGTGAACTATGATTACATCCATTTCATCTTTACAATGTGCAAAACCCTCCTGGGACATGGGGTCGACAGTAGTATGAGCAAAACAAACGTGAAACAACATATCACAAAACATGAGAAGAGGAGCTGCGACGACAAAAAGCACTTCATATCAGTGTCAGTGAGAAGCCAACACATGGAAGCAGACGTTGGTCCCTTGATTCGCTTCTGACGTGAATCGGCCTTCACTGCTGACTCAGTGGTTTTAACCAAATGTCCCGTTTTCCCCCCAAACAACAAGAACTTACAGCAAAGAGTGAGGAAACCTTTCAGCCACTGGCCTCAATAGCAGGAGCATTTCAACAAACTAAACTGGTGACTGAGATTTACCAGTGTTTGGTCAGTGGAAGTTTCCCCAACTACAGAACCGAAAAGCGCCACCCTGTGCACCTGAGGCACATGGAGAACTCAGCGGCAGAGGGCGTGGACAGAAGTCATGGTAAAACGCTACAAGAAATTATAAAAAAAAGGAGAAAGAAAGTGGGCACTGCAGGTTAAAATCTACTGACTGAAGGTAAAAACAACTAGGGGACAAACATCCAGCTGGATTTTGCAGGCAGTGTGGTTTCAACTCGATACATATATATTTATAGATTTTATATATGTATATAAACCCATTAATTTATATTTGTCATATATAGATATTCCACGTCAGTTTGATTCAGAGCTTCAGTATTTCCTTCACAGACATGAACACACTCCCACCACAGAGACATAAAATCCTCCAAAATCATCCAGGATTTAAAAAAGGGAAAATAAACATGAAATCCCTGATTATATACACCATGATTCTTCAAGGTATGGACAGCACACACTGCTAGACCTTCCTCTAGTAATTACCTGCTCTACAAGTGACTTATCTGGCTCCTGTTCTGTTAATGAGCAGGCCATTCGCCCTCCTCCACATCACAGCTGTTTCTCCCCTGATGGTAAAATATACGCTTTGCTTTATTTTGAAAATTTAGGTCATAAAGCAAAAGCTGTAAAGAAAGAAAAAAAGGGTATGAATGGGGTGGGCTGAGCTGCAGCAGAACAAGAGAAAGGACAACCAGGTAACTGGGCGGGGCCAAACGAATGCGTTCGGGACCAGGGGCGGGGCTTCATTCCGGCATGGCCTGGGAGCCGAGTGGCATCAGTGTGGCAGGAAACATCAGCACCTTGGCCTGCATGAAGGAGAGGTCAGGCAGGCCTGCAATCACCTTGGCTGACTCCTCGCTCAGGTTCTCGTCTTTCCTCGGCTTCCTGCCACACAGGAAGAGACAGAATGAGAGGTTACACATCTGTGCACACACCAGGCTACACTGTGCAGCGCAGAAGCTGGCAGAGTTGCGGAGTAGTGCCAGAGAGCAGAGATCACAGAGTCCTCCTTCCTCCAGACAATCAGTGGCACCGTTGTTCAAACCATTAGCTGGTGTCACCCCGAGGCCTGACTGTCTGGGTTTGCTGCAAACAAAACACCACCCAAGGCCCTCTCTCTGACCTGGTGGAGGTGCTGGTCTTCTCCACAGTGGACATCAGGCGGGCAAAGGCGTCCGCCACCCGGCTCCCGGAGCCGCCCAGGTCCAGCTTGGCCGTAGTCAGCTCGTACAGCTCAGGGTCCACACCTGAACCGGAGACAGAGAGAAGTGATGGAGGCAGAGACAAACACGGTGAGCCCAGCTCAGGGTCTCTGCAGGTTCACCTCAAGACTAACAGCTCAGAACAGGATCGAACTCCTGTGCTCAAACCAGGAACCCAAAGCATGAAAGCATAGGGCCTGAACTACTGAATATATCACATCATCAGGATTTATCAGTGACCGAGTTGCATTCATGTAACCTGAATCCAGAATAGCAGACAAACAGATTCATGGTTAAACCCATTTACGGTTTTGCTAAAAAAAAAATCAACACTTGTTATGAGAAACTGAGCTGTAGCAGCAGTGACCACATTGGATTAAACAGCCTTCTGCAGTCACGACTATCACACACAAACCTTTCACTGCTGACGCCGTCTGCAGTAGCAAAAGCCACAGTTTAACACAGGTGTAAATGAACTGTCAGACTTGTTGTGGACGGGGAACTCAATGCTTTCTAATGCTGTGAGCGCCTGTAGGAAAACTGTCTCTGATGCAGCATCGACATTCAAATGAGGTGAGCTCCACATTTATGAGTGAACTTGAGGACATTTCTACCAACTGCATCATGGAGCTACGTTTTATCTCATGCTCGCTCCACAGTGCTGGGCTGGTTCTGACAGATCCAGGTCCCTGTTAGAAAATCCCTGGACTCAAAGATACAACACTATCGAAGCTATTAGTAAACCTTCTCTCTCCTGGTTATTTCTTTTAAACAGTGTGCTAATGTTGGCAGCCTCCATTTCTTCACCTGCAGCTAATTCACATCACATGTGCAACAGCTGCACTGAAACGTTAGTCACTCTTTATTCAGCAGCAGTGTGAAGAACGGGCGCTAACGCAGTGTCAGACTGCTCCATCGTAGCCTCTCTTTAAAAACGTAAACGTGCACAAGTCGACTTTCCCCCACGTGACAACTGGGACAAAGGAGCCTCAACAATGGGATTTCTTTTTCCTGCCTTCTGAAACAATTCATTTACAGTAACTAATCAACAGGAAGCCTGACTGGTTTTAACTTACTGAAATCCTCCTTTAACTGGACAATAAACTCTGCTCGGTCTGCAGGAGCCTGCAGGTGGTGCACGCTGACACAGAACATGGCTGTGCACGGTCGGTACTCCCACAGTTAAACCTCATTCATTCCAGCACTTGTTTGCCCCCAGTTTCACACATCAGCACAAAGGGTTAAATTCTATGATGACCCAGATGCAGCCATGAACAGTGCAAGTGGTCCTGCAGCGCCCCCCATGTGAGCGTTACTTTGGGGGCGGTTAGTGTAAAGACGAGGAGGTGAGCAACTGCTGACCTGGGATGGAAGGGGAGCTGGTGGAGCCTGAATCCTCCACAGGACCAAAGAAATCCAGGTTTAGCAGAGACGAGCCTCCGCTCGCTGCACAGCCGGGGGCGGCCGAGGTTAACAGACAGACGGAGAGAGACAGAGAGAAGAAACCAGACATGCTGCAGTGTCAGAGAAATGTTAGACTGGCTCATTTCTACACTTCATGCAGAGCAGATTTAACAACACCAAACAGCTGACAGAGACTCGGGTTTAAAGGAAAAATCCACTGCCACGTCCTCACGCTGTCTGGACCAGATTAATACGCTCGTTGACTTTGTCCTGGTTGATTTTCAGTTTTAGACTGGATTTCATCGAGGCAGAGCTCTTGTTCAGCTGCTCCTCCATCAGCATCAACTCACACTCTAGTGTTTTCTGATTCAGTCCCACACAATGTCCTGCTGCCACTAACACTCACTAGAAATGTGGATTCATCCACTGATGAAAATAGTCCCCAACACATGCACTACATGTCTCCTCCTGTTTGTTTGATCAAACAGACTTTTAAAAGCTCTGGATTTTGTAAACCGTTATATTTCACGTTGCTATAAATCCTGAACTTCAGCTATAATCCTGCATCGTGTCGTTACCAGTATCAAAATATTTCCAGTGACACCAGCTCTGTCTGTCTGACAACACTGTGATGCACGTACAGTTCACTTTCAGTGAATCCCAATTTGTGCCTCATTTAACTAATTATTTGTGAGTGCACATGAGAAAGCACAACCAGAAACCATTTTAGTGCCCCAGCTCTGCAGAGACGCAGGGGGATTAACCACAGTTCAGCGCACCTCTGCTCTTCCTGTCTGTCCACCAAGTTGTGTATGTTTTTATTATATTGCTGCATTTGTTGCTGCCTAAAGCGCCTTAGATTTTGTGTTACTTATTTATCTACTTTATATTTCATTTGTATTTTATGACATTCATGTGGACGGCAAAGGAAGAATTTCATTGTACAGAGAAAAACATTTCCTAACTGTGCACATGACAAATAAACACTTTGAGCAGTCTGCTCACTGAGAATGTGGTCAGAGGCCTGAACAAGTTATCAGAACCTGACAAGCAGAAGGTTTTGATTTTCTTAGGTCCTACCCAGTAACCCTCTGAGGACTCCAACTCTGTGGGGGCCCAGCCGTTAGCTTTGTTCGACCGCTGCCTGTAGTCACTGACAGCACTCTGGTGTTCACTGTGGATTTTTGCTTTAAAGACGAAGGGTTTTAATGTAACTACAAACACATTACTGATGTGACAGGATGTGAAACGGGAGCTGCCAACATGTGAGCACGAAACACTGCGGGGTTAGTCCAGTGTGAGGAAGATGAGAGCAGGCAGAGAGGGGTCAGGGCGGCGGCGGGGGGTCACCTACCATCCAAAGGGTTGGTGAGGCCGCTGCTGCTCCAATCGAACTGGACCGGTGGGAGGGCCTCCTGCTGGGGGAGCACAGAGGAGGTCAGAAAGCCAGTTCACACACACTCACACACAGGGGGGAGGAAGCCCCCTACTGTTGAGATTTAAAACTGCTCTCTCTCCTCCCTCTGAGCTCCACTGTGTCCAGAAAGTATTTAACCCATCAGTGACCACACTGCTGCACTGGCTGACATCACTGTGAACACACACTGGAGTTTACTCTGACTCGCCATCCTGCCGCCACTAAGACTCGCCGGAGACCAAATGAGGATTCATTCGCCACTGAAAACAGTCCAACCCATGCGCCGTTTCCTCCTGGTTGTCTCATAAAAGCTATTGAGCAGCTGTTTGAGGAAACTAGTGAGAGTTTTAAATATGAAGCTCTACATTTGTGATTATTTTTAAAAGCGCGTCTTTAGTTGGAACCATGGGGCTCGAGGCTGAGAGCAACAGAGAGTATTAAGACAAACAGTTTGGGATTTTTCCATAACATGATCACAACAATAAAACTGTAGAGAAACACCAGTATTATCCTTTAAGCAACAGCTGGGTCTCAACAAGTCTCTGTGCTGTGGTCTGCCAGAGACACCCTGAGGTCTCACCTGGGCTGAGTCTGAGGGACAGGAGCTGTTCTCTGGAGCTACAGGAGGCGCCTGGGCTATCGAGGCAATCATCTCTGCTGCAGAGACGGGCTTCATGGGCTCTTTGGTTGGTTCCAACATCCCCTGCAAACCACACACACACAGCTGGTGAACAGCAGGACAGCAAAGGACCCAGAGACATCAGGTAAGTCGGGCTGGATATAGGATTTCTCTAGAACATCTCAGTGTGATAGGGAGAAGCAACAATAAGAAAATGTGGTCACTTAGTGTAAACATCACAACAAAAAGTGAACAAAATGCGGGTTTATGCGCATGTACATTTACTAATGTGCAAAGGCAAATATGTGAGCAAACAATATGAAAAGAGATGCACGGGTCTGTGTTTGCACTGCTGGTGCAGTGTGTGCAGCTTGTTCCTGCTGCAGTGTAGTCACACAAACCTGACGCCCGAATGTGGTGTGAAAAATGTGCACGAGGCTGAGAAGCAGTGAAGGAAGCCAGAAGCTAACGTGTGTAAATGTGGCTCATAATAACAGAAGTCAGACCGTAGCATTACAGGTGACGGATTGACGGTTCATAATTGATTTAAATATGTCGCCGTCCCTGGTAGGCTAGTGGTTAAGACGCAGCACTCTCGCCGCTGTGCCCCGGGTTCGAATCAGGGTTGTGTCAGGAAGGGCATCCGGCATAAAACACGTCCAAACACAGCCAAATGTTAATATGCGAGTCGTCAGTGTGACGATTTGCTGTGGCGACCACTAAACGGGAAAAGCCGCAAGTGACTTTCTTTCTAATTGATTTAAATATGTCAATATAATCATGTAAACAATGAAGGCAGACCTTAGTTTCACTGGAGAATTCTGTAATTGTCACAGGGATATTTAGTTAGTCAAAAGAACCCCCCCCAAAAAAACCACCAGGAAAACGTCAGAGCAGAGAACGTTTGCTGCTCTTCTTTGAAGAGTGTCTTGTACACCTATCAGGACTGATGACACTTCTTCTGTCAGCTTATTAACTCATCTATATAAATAATGCGACTGTTCAGGACTTCTGCGACTGCAGTCTCTAAAACTACCGATGCTGATGAAGCTTCAGAGCTGCTGAGGGGCCACCGCCCGCAGTTCTGGTGCAGACAGTTTAAGCAGACACACCACTCACCAGGCCGGCGGCGTACATGGGCACGATGACAGGCTGCTTCCTCTGTCCTGTGAATAGCTGCAACATCAAAGGTCAGACAAGTCAGCAGCATCACACAGAGCTCATGTAAAACTGCTACTGAGCAGATCATATGAGGGGGTTGTTCATACTAAGGTATGAACGTGTTTAAGGTATGAACATGTGTTCACTGCAATAAAATTCCACACAAAAACAGAAAAGAGACTGCATCCGGTATGATTCAGTAAGAGAAATCCTGGGTTATAACGCAACAGACAGATCCAGTTTGTATCAAATTCATTAGGCTGCAATAACAAATCCCTTTACTCAGAATCAGAATATTTTTATTTCTTTAAAATTCACTGAGAAGTTTAGATAAAAGATCTGATCAAATGTTTTGACCCTAGCCTTGGTTTAGAGACTTACAATGTTCCGGGTGTCGATGCCCAGGCAGCAGAGCAGTGCTTTATTGCAATGGGAGCCCCCCCACTGGTACCTGAGGCCCAGCGCCTCATGGATGTCCTGAAGCTGCGTCCACACACGCACAGGCCTGCACCAACCAATGAGACGCCGCAGGGATCAGAGACAAGGTACCAACAGGTCTTTCAAAGAGACTAAATATTCATAGGACAGGTGCATTGGTGTAGAAAACAAAACAAGTGTGAATGAGAACATGACAAACCACCAGGACAGATTAGAAACCAGGCTCAGGCTTTTCTGTAATGGGTTATTATGGAGGAAATGAAGCGTGCCTGACTTTTTGTTATCAAGCCTTGGGAAGAACAAGAACATACACTGCTATCACAGCACAACAAGCTCAGCGTCAGTGCGTCCAAGTGGAACTCAAGGCAGAGGGTTCACAACACCTTTGGGCGAGCTTTGACACAGACTCTGCCCACAGGTTTGAAAACTGCGTTCGCCTCACAGCTGAAGATTCCGTAAGGCCTGTGACGTGAACACACATCTGTCTTCCTGTGCAGACTACACCCAGGGTTTGTGTCCTTGTCTTCACAGTAGCTGAAGCTTCACTAAAATGAGCCATCACACCCGAGCAGACCCACCTCTGTTGTGATGCAGTGAGTTTCTCACTGACCTCCATATTTTCATGTTATCCAGCCCCCACAGTGCAGACACCTCAGTGTTGATTGAGGTATTGATACACTGCCTTCAGTTGTTACTGTGCATTCAATCGCCTGTGCTTCTTCTACCTTTGCTGCCCTGGGTGTTGCCTCTCAGGTTACATACATGCTGCAGACAACCTGGGAGGACCACCAGTTCTCTAAACATGATCAGGTGTCTATAACATTACAGTGATTGAGTGGAGTTACGCTGCAGAGCCTTACATGCCAACATTCGTGCTCTGCTGCTGTTAATACTGAAAGCACAGTAACATGTTAGGATTTATTTACTGACACTAAACCTTGATGTGACGAGTGAATGCAGCAGAAGATGAGTCTGGTGCTGGAGCTCACAGACAAGTCTGTTCTTTGTTACTCACAAGGTCCATTCATTCTCCCTTTCAATAAAAGAAAGCCATGGCTCAGACTGAACAGGGAGCAGATGACTAAAGTGCCGAAGGACGTAGTATGCAAGCTTTCAGTCAAAGGCCTCAGCCATTCAAACCTTGTTTGAGGTGACAAAAGATGCCCCACACGTGTTGCTTTCAATTACTGTCGGTCACACACACTCACCTGCTGCATGGCGGCCTCTGCTCCATCTCAGCTCCTGGCTGGGGTTTGTCCTCCAGAGGCTCTAGCAGGATCTTCAAGGACACCACCTTGTCATCCTCCACCAGGGCAGTGGCAGACTGAGGGAAGCTGCTCTGAAACAGTTTCTCCAGACGGCTCGACAGCAGCGCCTGCAGAGAGCACAGCAGCTGGTCACTCCCACCCTGCAAACAGCTGAGGTTCGCCACAGGGATGTTTGACATAGACACTTAACACTCTCAGGAATCCTCAGTACTAGACTGGTGAATAAGAGGAGGCTGTAGCTAAAAACTGTCAGTTGGAGGTAATGTAGACCGTGATGACTCGGATTCAGGTAACGGAAACTTGATTTGGACTATTCTTTGTTGTCTTGGACTTGATTTGGACTCGAAACACTGGGGAATTGAGACTCGACCTAGGCTTGAGGTTTAGTGACTCGACTACAACACCAGGACATGGTGTCTCTCGGCTACACCCCCCCCTCCATGACCCTCTGCTGCCTACAGCCTCCTGTTGTTATTCCAGCTTCTCCACCCTGTGTTGTCAAAGTACGGTCTGTAAATCAGCCCCGCCTGCCGCCTAGCCAAGGTTAGAAGAAGGGTTTTTCCAGCCAGTAGTCATGTCAAACAGCCATGGAGGAGCTCTGGGCAGCTAAAAGTCTGAACCAGCGGCTGTCAGAGTGAAGAGGTGGCGTCTTTAGCAAAGAGAGAGTGGGACAAAGAAAGAGCAACAACCAGGGTTAACATGGGTTTGGCTGTTTGACATGGAGAGGGTTAAAAGCAGCCAGAGGACTCAGACTGGATCCACAAGTGACCTTCTGTATAAGGGATGAGCCCTGAGGGTGTACAGAGGGAGTGGATGTGCAGCGGGCAAGGCAGTTGAGCACTGATGTGACATTTAGCCTGTGAACAGAGGCTTATATGGTGTTCCTTAAAATGGACAAACAACATTATTCAGCTATTTTTTAAAACACCCCACTACTAAGGTGTTTTCTTTCACTTCAGCTCTCTGGTGAACGACATTCTAGTTTATGGAGAGGAGAATGACCTCATCCTCAACATAAACAAGACAAAGAAATAATAGTAGACGTCAGGAAGAACCCCTCCCCTGCTGCCTCTGACCATCAAAGGGACTGAGGTGGAGAGGGCTGACAGCCACAAGTTCCTGGGCCTGAAGGTGACATCTGACCTGACCTGACCTGAGCTGAGCTGGTCACTGAACACAGCTGCCACAGTGAAGAAAGTCCAGCAGTGGCTATACTTCATCAGGTGGTTCAGAAAAGCTGGGTTGAACCATCACCCTCTCACCCAGGCTTATAGAGGACTGGTAGAGAGCATCCTCAGTAGAGAGCATCCTCATCTGGCATGGCAACACCACACAGGCAGAGAGGAAGGCTCTTCAAAGGGTCATAAAGACTGCAGAGAGGATCACTGGGACTGAACTGCCTGCTATGGACACACTGTACACACAGCGCTGTCATAAAAGGGCAGAGAACATAATCAGGGATCCACTCCACCCAGCTCACACTCTACTCAGACACAAAAACTGCACCTACAGCCTCAGGCACAGCAGGGCGGACAGTATCATCACACACAGAACAAGACTTTCCTGAGAGCGGAGCCTCTCTACGCTCTGAGGAAACGTCACCGCTCCTCCACACACCTCCCTCTGCTCCAATCGCAGACGTCCTCCTCACGGATCATGTCGTTCAGAACATCCAGCTCTGATTTGTTTTTGTTTCTGCTCCCCTTCACACATTCAGGTCACCTGTTCTCATGAACAGCTCGGGTAATGATTGAGCGCTGGGGTAAGAGCAGTGACTCATCTGAACATGAACAATGAAACTGGTTGAAAAGAACTTTCACTCCTGGTCTGTGGACAGCAGAACACTGTGCAGTCTTACACATTGTTGTCACAGAATATAATGTATGATTTAACATTCAGGGACGAGCGTGATCTTTGGCTGATTCTCATGATCAAAACCAAGTCTACTGTGCATAACTGTAGCTCACTATCTCAGCCCTGGGACACGTTTGTAAGCGTCAGTATGTTTGGCAGCTGCTAGGTAACAAACTGCAGCACAGAACTGCCAAAGCACGTCTGAGGCCTGTGAGGTCTTACAGAAACGTGTCTATGTAAACGCAGCTTGTTGTTCCAATCTAGATGAATAAATTCAGGCTCGTTATCACTACATTCTGAGATACGACCATAATTATTAGTCACACTTAGTAATCGCAGTCATTTAAGGTTTTTTTACATCTACATTTTGATATTATTTTTGGTAGAACTGTTTTTACCAGGAACCAATAATAAAAAGAAAAAAGGTTTTAAAATATTCCACACATTTTTTAATATAAACAAATATTCTTTGAGGTTCCCTTAAGTTTGATTCTAAAATCGTTACGCTCAACTACAAACTCTCTGCAAATTGATCAGTCAGGCTCCCATTTCTCACTGCTCTAAGAATTTTAACACGATAAAAGGCACAATAAACCTTGGTAAAACATGATTTGGAACTTGAATAAGTCCCTGGCCATTCATTATTTTTTTCTCTTTACTCTGTTGACATCAGTTCTCCCAGATTACATTTCCTATCACATGCATCTGGTGGTGTTTGCCTTCCTCATTGCAGGTTTTCAGATTTCTGCCGTGACCTCCAACACAACGAAGCTGAAAGGAGTTTCACTGGTGTCTCACTGGGATCAGTTTTCACTGGAACTACTGGTTTCTACCAAAGAAAACTGCTCTGAGTGTGTAGACAGTCTAAACAGAGACCGACGCTGTTTGTTCATAAACTGTTGTTAAAATGTTTTCTAAATCTCCATTGCAGTGATGTGACCAGCGCTAACAGAATCTGATTCACATCCATTGTATTTGGGTGTCAGAGTTTTAAAGACTTAAGCAGAGTTATACAACAACTTTGTTATTTGAATGAGCTGATCCCTTCGTACAACCTCTTGTTCTGGTGTGTATTAACTTCACGTTTCAGCAAACTGGTGCTACCTAAGTCAAATCCTGATGTGGGGCAAAGATGATCCTGAAGCTTCCCAGTCTGACCAGTTCATGTCTCCCAGTGCTTACCAACTGATTGTCTGTCCTGCTGGTTTGTTTGCTGGCAGCTTCACTTTCCTGCCGCTCCTCAACCCTGGCCTCTGCAGGAGGAGCGACGC
>NW_018128115.1:642302-647236 GCF_001952655.1 Monopterus albus | reverse complement strand
CAGTGCTTCCCAACTGATTGTCTGTCCTGCTGGTTTGTTTGCGGGCAGCTTCACTTTCCTGCCGCTCCTCATCTCTGACCTCTGCAGGAGGAGCGACGCTCTGCTCAGTGCTGAACGCCACCCAGGACTCCCCCTCCACCTGCTGCTGCTCCCCGAAGGCACTCCACCCTGCATCTGCCTCCCCATCGACACCTTCCACAGCTGAGCTGAAATTCCCAAAACTGTCACTGACGGGGAATTCTGCAAACCTGCCATCATCCTCCCCCTCGTGTCCACTGGTGTGAAATTTGGGGGAGTTGAAGTCACCAAAATCATCATCCTCATCAGTGTTTGTAACTTCCTTTGCAGGAGGTGAGCTGCAGGACCTGCTCTGCTCCTGCTGGACCTCCAGCTGCTCACATTCCACAAAGCCCTGACCACCAAAGGAGCCAGGGTCTCCAAAGTCTCCAAAGTCCTCATCGTCCTCTGCCAGCTGGCTGTGGTCAGCGGGTGTGGCAGTATCCCCCTGGAGGGGAGGAGAGGGTACTGAGCCCGTGGTGCTCATGTCTCCGTACTCCTCCAGAGCATCTGTGGACAGCAGCCGGCCGAACGACGTCTCTGTCTCAGTTTCTGTGTCGTTCCCAGAGCCCTTCTCGCCAGATTGTCCCACCTCACTATCTGCAGCTGCATCAGGGGAGAGGTCGCTCTCACTGCAGCCCGCGGCCTCTTTGGAATCGTCCCTGTCAGCTACATTGACACTGTTCAGAGTGAGGGGCCTGTTAGTGCATCCTGCCTCCTGTGCAAAGCCTACGTCCCTTTGTTGAGAGCCAATGTCTGTGTGCAAGCCCTGGTCTATGCTGCACGAGCCGCCTGGGGCCTCAGCAGGAGCAGATATGGAATCAGAGCCAGCTGTGCCAGGACCAGTTCTGTTTGTGTCCCTGACAGTGTCCTCTGAAGTCACTCCCTGCTCTGTATTACAGTGCTCATTATGGTAGGCAGCTTCTGGCAGCCAGCTGCCCCCTGTGGGATTGTCCAAGTCCTTGTTTGCTGTCTGGCTGAGGAGTCCTTCAGCACTGGAAAAAGCAGCAAAGTCTGCAAAATCGTCCTCCGGGCTGCCAACGGCGCCGCTGCCCATATCCTCTATGGATGCTCCTTTTAAATAAGAGTGCACAGAACTCTGTGAAGAAGGGCTTACCTGAACATCAAAGGTTGCAAACCCGTTAGTGAACACCTCTGTACCTCCGCCATTGCAATTAGCCAGCTCGCTGCCAGCTGTGTCGCTTACTGAGAAGTCCAGGGAACTGGAGAGGGCCTTTTTCATCTCAGTTCTTTCTGAGGGACCGCTGCCTAGGTGGCTCAATGGCACAATGCCATTAGCCTTGGAAAGCTCATTATTAGGGCCGTGGATGCCGTTGGAGGAGTTGTGGTTGAATCCCATCAGCCCTCTGCTGCTGATGAGCTCAGGTGGTGAGGTGGCAGTCAAAGCCTGGGACTGGTTAAAAGTTGTCGGGGTGTCAAATTCTGTGACGCTGACGCTGCTTGGGACACCACCAGAGAAGGTGCCGAAGTCTCCGAACTCATCATCCTCTTCCTCAGCACCGTCCTCCATCGGGGGTGGGGAGGACGAGTACATGCGAATCACATCTGGCTCCATGATTCTCTGGCAATCGACGAATCCTCCTGGCTACACCTGAAACAGCGAGACAAGACAATTAGAAAACAATCATCTGTCACAGGAGATGCACAGGTAGACAGACATGACTAAGCCCGAGCCTGGCTTCACAAACACAAGCTCCAGGACCAGCGGGCCTGACGTGTGGTGTGAGCCAAAGCACAAACTAATTTACTAAAGCACTACCACAACAGGGTGGTGTCAAACTGGCGGTAATAAAGCAAAGCAGCGATGAGAAACCAGTGCTGAGACAGAGAAAATTAAGACAGAGCTGCAACAAAGTGAGCGTTACAAATCAGTCTGCATCTCCGGCGCCAGCAGGTTCTGCTCACACTCTTCATTTCAGGTGATACTTACACAGCGAACAACATGAGCCTGCTGCTGGAGACTCTAAAAATTAACTGTGTCAACAGATTGCAAAATTAAACAGAATAAAACTGAGTTTTTGAAGAAGTGTCTGCAGCACTCAGCAACAGCTGCACCCTCCAGGGCAGAAGTTGTTCACCGGCAACAAGAGTTTGCCTCTCAAAGCAACAGGTTCAAGGCTTTCCCACAAACATAAGGCTTGTTAATTGTTCTCCCCAAAATTTAAATGTGTTTATTTGTAAAAAGCAGCTGAATTCTGTGCCTTGCATTGACCTTGTCACATCACATATTAGTAATGCTTTATTTCGGTGGGCCCATTATTTCCTAAAATGTTTAAATTTCCAAGCAAGACTGACACAGTTTGGTAATAACTGGAGAAAAAAACAAAAATGTGTTCAAGTATTTTCCAGTTAAAATAGTTAAGTCTAACTCTAGCTGTTTCCAGAAGAACTCCCTTGAATATTCAAGCATCATTTATTACTGAAAATTTGACCATTGACTTTGGCTGAAAAGTGTGTTCCTCTAGATTCTAGATGAACTGAATCAATCAATCACGAGAAATGTAATTAGTAACTATTTTAATAATACATCAATCATACAAGTCCAATATCAAGCACAAAAGCAATATGAATTTGCTAAATATATTTGACTACTGCTCTGATGAAAACTTGACCTCTGTGAAACATTTAACATGTCAGATGTGACAGATCGATCATCATAGACTTGTAGTGCTAATGATTCAGTCTGCAGGTGCATCACGTTTAACATGTGACCCATGTTTTACTAAACGGAGTGAAAAGCTGAGTATTGGTTATAAGAGAGCTCAGACAACAGCCTGCAATGTCAACACTATCGTTAGAATCTCTCTCCTTAACTATCCATACCCAACTCAACACCAAGATTTGAAGGATGAGTTTGACACAGACTTAGAGTTGGATGGTAAGTGTAAATGTAATATACTGTACTGTACATAAAATACTCCTAATTTCTACTAACTATGAAGTTAAATGGCTTGTTGGGACAGCTGTTGTTGTAGAATATTTACTACATGGAAAGGAAGCATATGGTGGAATTACTGCAGGTTTAGTCATTTCCACAAAAAGAGGAGAGCAAAGGTTTATTTGGAGGCCTGCAAGTGGGTGGGTATGGAGCCGCTCTCTTTAAACTTTGGCTCTACAACTTTGACCATCTGGTACCACATGCTGAGACCAAGGCACTTGCTATTGCTTTAGCTTAAGTTTAAAATGTCAGTATGTTATTGAGTGTGACTTGTATTAAAATGAGATTATCTGATGAGCTTTTTGTATTTAGAGGTACATGCATATTGACACACTGGAACAGGTAGACACTGAAGCTAAGGCAACCCAATTCATTGTGAAGATGTTTAATCCTGTAAAGCCTGACACATCAAAAAAATAGCCAGAACATTCTAATTCTTTGGAACTGAGATGTTTATTAAACCTTTTAACAAAATCCAAAAGAAAATTCAAGATTCAAGATTTTTATTTGCCATTTATACATAGACAGACAGTCCAGGCATATGGGAATAAATGTGCCATATTATTATTTTTGCTTATTTTTTTGTATCACATTTGATACATGCGGCATTTTTGGCCATTTTTAATGCTCAGAAACTTGCGTAGCGAATATGACACAAATGGTTTTATAGGGTTAAGACTAATTTCACCATCCGGCACCTGGTATGTAGGACTGTAGGCCTGCTACTAGAGGGTATAGGTGGTTTTCTGTTGACATACTTGGATGGATGGATACTTGACTTTTACAGTGGAGTACACAGCATACTGCACCAGTATCTGTTTTATTAGTGTCTGGGTTACATAGGCCTGTATATTGGCCCAGTCACACCTGCACTGCTGTAAAATGAGGCAAACAACTATTTTTTTTATTGTGTATGCATACACACAATGAAAATGACAAATATTCTATTCTGTGGGTGTGTTGGAAATCGCCTACTACACGTATTTTTCTGTTGAATGCCTATTAGCCGAATAAAAATGCAGTGGGCACTGCAGCCACGCCACTGTCTAGTAAGCACAACTTCGGTCATGCTACTACGCGGTCATCTTGCCACCGATTGACCCAGATGTTCACATGTGACGACACCAGTTGCTCATTCTTCATTTGTTCATAATAGTAGTAGCACAGCTGTCACTGTTCACTTAGGTAGGTAGGTAGAACTTTACTGATCTTACAGTGGGAAATTCCAGTGTTCCAGCAGCTGTAAAGGACAAAAGAACATGACACCATAAGAATAAACACCCCACACCAATCTTGAGAAAACAAGATCCGGGTACCCAAAAAAACCAAACAAAAATATAGTATTTCAGAGACAATCAAGAACAAGAAGTGACCTCCCACAGTTTGTCCCTGAGACACAAGTCAAAAAAGATACCTAGGAACAAGACAAAAAAAGAACAGTATTGAGGAATCAAGAAAACAACCAGAAAATCAAGAACAATCGAATATTACTCTCACAATTAATCCCACAATGGGGGAAAGAAACCAGTGTTTCAGCCATAAGGATCTCTGAGGAACTAACAGGTACAATTAAACCATAATACTGGCCTTACTGAAAATGACGACGACATAAGAATGTCACTCTAAAGTAGCTGATAATGGCCATATGAAAGGGACAATCCAGCTCGACTGAAAGAGGAACCTGTTTGCGTTCCCGGTCACCGACCAGTAGCAGAGGGTGGAGTCTAAAACGTGTACTTGCTTTGTTGGCCTTATCTCACAGAATACCTGAGGGCAGGTAGATTACACGCAGGCAATGCTGGCCTAGGCCAAAGCGGTCCAGAAAGATGAGTTAACGAGCACAAACTAGCATGACCCCTTTGTTCCCCAGAAAACTACACTGAAATCTGAGCCTCCATTCATTTGAAGCATATACCTG
>NW_018128115.1:640707-642288 GCF_001952655.1 Monopterus albus | reverse complement strand
AGTAAGAAGCACTGACGGCTGAGTCAAAGCAGCTGTTTGGAGCAGCGCGCTATCGCTAACACAAGTGCATTAGCCAACTCAACATGACACCTTCATGACAATGTTTTCCTCTCGGACAGCTGTCCATTTAATTAACTGTATGTCCGAGCCCTGTCGCTTTAGACAGTTGTTCGGAGTTCGACAAGTTTCACACATTTTCCACATCAGTCTGACGTTGGTGGATAAGTGAAGCTAGTAACTAAATCCGTATGCAGCTAACTAAGCAGACTGACAGACTAGCTAGCGTTAGCTTAGTAGAAGCCTGACAGTTGAGAAAAGTCAAACGAAGAGAGTAGAACTGATTTGGCATGGGACTGGCAACTAAGATAACTAGAAGCCAGATAATTAAACTACAAGGCCGAGACACTTCTCTGAAGCGGGGTGCAACAGTAGCTAACGTAGCTTAGCTGAGTTAGCCTGAACCCTATGCAAAGCCAAATTCACAGTAACCTTGTTGCTAATAGCGATGAGCTGTTAACGTTTCATTAGTTTGTTGCCACTTTGCTGTGCTTTATATAGTTAAAAACAGTAACACACGATGTTATCTGATATATAAAGTTTGTTACAAGTGAGTGACAAGTGCACTATCTTAGCTAACTGCGCAGCTAGCTAACACTAACTACAAGCATCTCCCGTTGACGTCCAGCTAGCTTTAGCAGTAGCTTTAGCTGCAGCTTCTCTTCCTCCTGCTCCCTATGACAGCAGCTGTGCGAGGAACCGTACAAAACAGCTGAGCTCACCGTGAGATGTTGTCCACAGATGTCCATGACTCAGGTAAAGACAGTGCGGTCCACGGGTTGCCAGATGACGCCCGCGGGACAGTGTAAAACGGCAGAAAGTGACGATTCAGTCAACCTCCTACTGCTGCTACCGCTACCCTGCCCCAATATCACCCAGCATGCACCGCTAGGAGTCTGAGTGCTGTTCTTCGAAACTTTCCAGATCCAACAGGAAGTAAGAGCATTCGCTCTACTTGGAGATACTTCTACTTTGAGTATTTCCATTTTCTTCTACTTTATACTTCTACTCCTCTACATTGCAAAGGCAAATATTTTCCTTTTTACTGTACAACCTTTATCCGACAGCCGCAGTTACTTTACAGATTCAGATTAATAATAGGCCTTCAAAATATAATCAACAAATAATTTCAGTAAAATTAATGTATTAGTATATGTTAAGATAAGATAAAACTTTATTGATATACAGCAGTATATCTTCTTCTTTCGGCTGTTCCCGTTAAGGGTCACCACAGCGAATCATCTGTTTCCACCTAACTCCCTAACTCTATCCTCAGCATCCTCTACTCTCACCCCAGTTAACTTCATGTCCTCTTTTAGCACATCCATATATCTCCTCTTTGGCCTTCCTCTTGACCTCTTGCCTGGCAGCTCCATCTCCAACATCCTTCTACCAATATAACCACTATCCCTCCTCTGCACATGTCCAAACCATCTCAATCTGGCCTCTCTGACCTTGTCCCCAAAACAGCCGACCTGAGCTGTCCCTCTGATGTGCTCATTCCTAATCCTGTCCATCCTGGTC
>NW_018128115.1:639061-639405 GCF_001952655.1 Monopterus albus | reverse complement strand
CATTAAGGGCTTTGTATGTTAGGAGAAGGATTTTAAATTCTATTCTGAATTTTACAGGGAGCCAGTGGAGAGAAGCTAATACAGGAAAAATATGATCTCTCTTGCTAATCACCCTTGCTCTTAAAGATCAGCACTAGTACACTTCTCCTCCATTCCTCAGGCATCTTCTCACTCTCTAAAATCCTGTTGAACAAACTAGATAGAAACTCCACTGCTGTCTCTCCTAGACACTTCCACACCTCTACAGGTATGTCATCTGGACCAACAGCCTTTCCACTCTTCATTCTCCTCAGAGCCTTCCTCACCTCATCCTTTCTAATCTTTGCTACTTCCTGCTCTACAAT
>NW_018128115.1:620182-630501 GCF_001952655.1 Monopterus albus | reverse complement strand
CAGAACTGTAGCAGTGATCCAGCAGAAGACCGGGATGTGGCACATGATGTGGAGGCTTCGGGAGCTCTTGATGTGGGAGATGATCCCGCTGGCCTGCTCCTCATCTCCGAACCTCTTCCTGAAGTACTTGTCCTTCTGGGGGTCAGTAAACCCTCTGACCTCTGTCATGCTGTCGACAAACTCCCGGGGGATGTGATTGGCCGCTGCAGGTCGGGTGGTTATCCAGATCCGAGCAGAGCGTAACAGTTTCCCACTGATGAGTTTCCTCAGCAGGAGATTGACTTTAGTTGATGTTGTTACATCAACTGAGCGCATGTCATCCACATTAAGGTCCAGATGAAGGCGGCTCTCGTCCAGTCCATCGAACACAAAGAGAAGTCTGAATTTGCTCTTGTCATAGTTGGCGTTTCCTGACGACTGTAGCGCTGTGAAGATGTGATTAAGAGCCTCCTCCTTGATGTCCAAAGTTTCTGGGATACATTCATGAATGAGCTCTGCCAAACTAAACTTCTCTCCCTTCAGTGGGTTCAGCTGACGGAAGGTGAAGGGGAAAATCAGGTGCACATCCTGGTTGCTTCTTTTTTCAGCCCAGTCCAACACGAACTTGGTGACAAGGAACGTTTTTCCAATTCCCGCGATTCCATTGGTCAGCACTGTTTTTATGGGTCTGTATTCTCCAGAAGGATGTTTGAACATGTCCCTGGGTTTCACTGGTTTCTCTGTGTCTGTTTGCTTCCCTGCTATTTCAATCTGTCGCACTTCGTGCTGCGCGTTGATGTGTACGTCTGCCCCGGCTGTGATGTACAGCTCTGTGTAGATATCAACCAGACGCTCTTTATCTTCCGCCCACCCTTCTTGTGCACACATAAACTTGTCCTGGAAGTTTGACTGAAGCAGCTGTTGGTAGTATTCGATGGGATGCGGCTCTGGTACTGGAACCATCACATCTGTGTCAAACGTGAAGTGAAAAAGAGAAAGTATGAGGCATCTGTTGACAGATGACACAGGGTTTTTGGTAGGAGTCATTGTCCTCCTAAGAATCATCTTCAACACAACTCTAATTAAACAACAACCTAAAGAAACTACGGCGAGTGCTGAGTGCCGCATGTGGCTGAGCAACGGTTTATAACTGTAGGCAAAGCAAGTTTGTCTGGGGGTACTGTTCTAGCTATTCTGCTGTATTTGTTGTCCATTGTTTGCAGTTCTGGAAGAACAACAGTCCTGCAGCAGCAGCCGGGACAGAGAGGTCTGCTGCTGCCATTTGTGTTGATGACTGTTGAGGTTCTCTTTCGTATGGGCTTGTGAATAACCGAGCAAAGACGAGACAGGATATTCAGGAGGCGGCTGACAGTAACAAGGTTGGCAGGGTTAAACTGGCAAAGGACAGGAGCAGGCAAGGCAGCAGGTAAATGTGGAGCATAGGTTTTGGTGGGCCTCCTGTAATCAGGAAATAGTGTGGGTCATTACCAGGAGGCCGAGATGGAAACCAGACAAACAGGAACAAAAACACAAGAAAAATCCAAGTATATTCCAGTCTGAAAAGGGGCAGGCAAGAGTCAGAGTCCAAAAGGCAAGGTTGACAACAAGGTAAGTACAAAACAAGAATGTTGGAAAGTCACCAGGAGAGATCAAGCGCCAACCTCTGAGAAATGAAGCCAATGGTGAAGTGTTAAAACCTGCAGTTCCTGGAATGGCCACTAGAGGCTCCAAAAGGGAGTAGGTCCCCCTAGACTCCCTTGTTAAAATGTCCAGCCTTACAGCAGAAATAAACGTTTACAGCTTGGAACAAAAAACGGTTTTGGTCTCTATAGCTAATTTCACCTTCCACAACAACTGAATCTTTTTATAACCCTAAATTATATTGAGGCTTAAGTTTACACATAATTAATGCTGTGGACACTTTGAATGACAGGCGGGAGGGCTCCTGCCACAGATGGTAGGCTGCTAGCTGTCTACTGACCTACACTCACACTCCACCTCTTTGGCTGTTTCTGGATTAACTGGAGTTAGGCGGAATGAGGTTCTACCTAGATGGGGACAGCCACACTTGAGCCTCCAAACTGCGCTTCAGAAAACCAGTCTGAGATTTTAGGAGTATGAGGTGATGAACAGCTGTGGGGGCTGCCCCTGACTCTCCATCGACTAAGTCACAGTAAATTCACACAGAATGCTTGTCACACAGCAGCTTTACCTTCGGCCTGAGGAAGAGGAGTCTGAGAGGACGGTCCTGTGTTCTCTGATGTCCGCCCACTGTCACCGACATCCGCTGACAGAGACAGAGATACTGTCAGTATTGATTCACTTATCATCAGGTTGATCAGTGTCGTGGCCTCTATGTGTTTGTTTTTAAGTGTGTATCTGTCTTTAGACATTTCTCTAGTTTTAATGGTGCAGCCTGATTTTCTAAATCGCTGGCGTGACACTAGTCAGTAGTTACTAAGAACTGATGTGGGACCTAGTTTCAGATCCGGTGATGGACTTATGAGGACCTGGTGCCTATAAAACACAATTTTGTGTTTTATTATAAATTAGATTTTGTAACAGTTTAATATCACTTTCACTTTGAAGTTCAGCTTGACTTCCTTAAACCCAGGTGTTTCAGCTTGATTTCTGTCAGCTACAACAGAAAGCTGATTGGGTCAAATAAGCCCCGGTCAGAGTGATACAATGTGCACTGGGTAAGGACAGTGTTTTAATGCACTTCTCAGGCTGCAGCGACATCATGTTTCCTCTTCCTGTGACTGACCTTCTGCTCCTGAGCTGCTCTCAGACAAACGCTGCACCAGGTCATTCCTGTGGATCTTCTCTAAAACCTTCCTGGTCACCTCCACAGCTCCAGGAAGTCTGTACGTCTGCACCATCAGATCCACCGTGTCCCAGCAGTTTGTTGTCTGCAGTCGGCCCCTTCTGATGCTTGGGAAGCCCTGGAGGCTGTCGGGCTGCTGCAGGAACCACTTGAATTTAGTGAAATCCTCCTCTCCCAGATCTTCCAGAGTGTTCAGGAGCTCCTCTGGTGTCATCACAGCTCCCTGTTGGAGGCAGACAATACTGTCAGCAGTCATGTGACAGTGTGACTGGGTTCTTTGTCGTCTCATTAGAAATCCGGCCTTCATACAACAAAGAATAGTCCAAATCAAGTTTTCGTTACCTGAATCTGAGTCATCACGGTCTACATTATCTACAACTGACAGCGCTCTCACCATTGTAAAAGATGTTTGCTGTGACACTATAAACAAACAAGTACAATAGAAGCGTATCGGACGCAGCATGGTGCAAAAAAACAGGTTTTCATAACAGTAACTTGACAAATTATTAGATTTTTACAAAAAAAGTCAGTCATCATCTTTAACTTCCATATTTGAATGCAGTCAAAGCTGGAGTCCGAGTCTAAGCCAAGTCATGAGTCCTGAAAATCAGACTCTACTCGGTCTTGAATACTAGTCCTGGACTCGAGCACTACAATGCTGCCACGTCCTCTCCCATTTTCATTTCATTCATCAAACAGTGTGCAAAACCATAGTTCATGCACCTTAAACCAGATATTCATGTTTCAGTATATATGTGCCTTTGTGACATTTACTTATCACTTTCCCTTAGAAAGCTTGATTTCCTTAAACCCAGCCCAGGTGTTCAGCACGTCAAGCCTCACTGGAAGCTGATTGGTCAGCCTGATCTGGGTCATATTTTCAGACCAGGAGGTCTGACCCCCTGTGGTCCGTCATTCTAAGAAGCCTTGAACGAGACACTGAACTCCTTCCCTGCTGTCAGTACTTAGTCACTGCTGTGACTGAACAAGAGGCAGGACGTATGAAGGACTCACACAGATACAGGAGCTGTCCTCTCCTCGCTGATGTTTCGGTGAGCGTGGATTCCCCTGCAGCCTGAGACAGACGGATGTGTACAGTCTCTATAAGGCGACGAGCAGCATAAGAGCTGAGAGAACCAAGAGGATCTGCACTTGACCAGGAAATATGCGTTCGCATTTCCTCAAAAGAGGAGGAACCTGATGGGGTTAGTATGGCAGTGTGTTGTGTCATCACAGCCACAAGGCGTGGACACCAGCTCTGCTGAAACAGGAGTGAACCAGAAGGAGACAGCCCTGTACACAAAACACAATAACCATTTAACCTCCAGTAGTGACATGGGCAGTTACCAGTCAACATCATAGTGACACAGCGAATCACATGACTGATCTGTGGCTGAAACGTGTGAAAGCTGCAGTCAGAAACTCAGTGTGAGCAGTTGCTGCGGTTCCGCCCACCAGACGCTCCACAGGCCAGGGCCAGCACACAGGGACAAGCTGCAGCCTCAGTACGATCCGTCATGGTCTCGCTGTCATGGAAAAACTGCTCTGAGAAAAGGGTTTTATATTTCAGATCCTTTTATTATACACAAAAAAATCCAGAGTTGGTTCATCAACACAACACTACGCAACCTGAGGAAATTGTGCAATTCCAGTTCTTCTCACGTTGTCATCATAAACTGTCCACCCGTTACATTACATGGACCCATTTCTGTCTGTATGATTCTGCTACCAGCCACATCAGTGTGTGTATTAAGTTGATGATGTGTGTCGTGTGTGTCTGGTTTCTGCTCATCCTTAGCCAATCATAATGTGTGGGTGATGAAAGTATCATGTGGTACCAAAGATGTGTGTCTCAGCCTTCTCCTCAGACATGGTTTTGTAACTAGGAAGTTCCTGGACTCTGGACAGGAAACCCCCAAAAAGGATCCGTCTCTGGTAGGTACCAGCTTAAACCGCCCCAAAGACACACTTCTCAAACAATGACTAAACACACAGCACTGATGTGTGAAAGAATACACACCCATTGTATAACACAGTACAACACGTGTGCATACTGCATACCGTCTTTATAGTCGGCATAAATGTTAGATGTTACTTCCCTGCTGCAGTAAGACTGATGGCAAATACACAATGTGGAAGACCTGTGCAATAACCCCTCAGTACCCTGCTAAGTAGAAGACCATATACAATTACACCATTTTACCTGCCATCTTATTCCTGTATCCACAATTTTATCAACTATTTTGTATTCTTGGGCAATTCTTATATTTGACTAGATGTTCGTTCTTTTGGCTTTAAACTCTTGACTTGACTCCAGGGGAGCCCTGTACAAGAATTCCTATATGCTTAGACTGTTTATGCATAAATGGTAAATAAAAATCTTGAATCTTGAATCTTGCACATGTGACAGCTCCAGCTCAGAGACTACACAATACTCATCATAGTCTTCATGTAAACATATAAACGTGTGGCATTGTAATATTATGAGATGATGCACAAGAGCACGTGCTTTTCAATGAGTTTTAAATGGTTTAGTGCCACAGAGCCAGCAGGGCCTCTGAGTTGCTCTGGTCTAACGAGCTGGGAGCAGCTCAAAGCGCTGAAGGGCCTAAACAAACTGAAAAGCTTCTGTTTGTTCTGTATTATTGTCATTTTGTTATTATTCTATATTATCTGTCTTTAAAGGAAAAAAGTCTTATTTGTTTTCTGGAAGTGAAAACCAAACGCTCTGCAGGCGCCTGGTGCACTGGCCTATCATCAGGACTCCTGCTAATGCAAAGCCTGGAGTTAATTCACAGGATTTTACAGTTTCAGTCATAAACATTCATTTAATGTATACATTTTTTAAAAGTGTAATAGAGTTTGTATGAGGTAAGCTGGGAGGTGCATTTCCTTTGTGTCAGATTCTGTGTAAACTGCAGCCTTCTTCATGCTTAGGAATCATCTAGAAAATCTCACTGAAGCAACTTTAAATCGCATGGGATCGTTTGAATGTATGAATCTTTGGTTAAAGCTCACAACAACGTCTAACCTGCACATTCATCTGTTTCCCTAAGTCACAGATTTAGCTGACAAACCATGCCACGCAGCAGGAAGGCCGGTGGTCAGTAGACCTTGCTTTCCCAAACAGATTAAACCTCAGTAGCATCATGAATCACACACTGTGTCCAGGTGTGTCAGGTGTCGGCTTCTCTCCTTGTTGGAACTCGTTTCTGTTGTGTTCTGTGCAGCTTTTGCCTGTTGTGGTACCGAAGCACACAGCCGAGCTCTCTCATTGCTGTCAGAGCGAATCTGAAGGACACAATCTGATGCAACCACGACAAACCGCTGTCATCACACACACTTGGCTAAAAATAAAAGGGTGCAGGAATGTGAGTGGTGATAACCAGTTGGCAGAGATAAACCAGTCACCTCACTGCTGGGAACCAGTCGCCAGCAGCTCTGTCACTTCAAGAAACCAACACAAAACCTTTATCAAACAGTGGAACTTCTATCTAACAGCTGGAGTTTAAAGGTGTGTAAAGCTAAACAGACTTTGCTGCTGCTTTCCTTTCTTCTTTTCAAGGAGGCAGAACACAGCATGAAAAACACAACACAAACCAGGAGACACTGTATAAAAACGTCAGTAAGCTGAGAACAAAGCAGGCTGTACAGTCAGTTATTGGCGTCATGAAGTCAGAATCTGCTGAGGAGGAGTAGAGGAAGAAGAATTCAGAGGGCCTGACTCTAATCTGTGTCTCTCTGACTTCATGTACCCTTGCAGACTGCTCCAGGTGTCTGTAGCAGGAAGCCTGTAGTGCTGTTTCTGTCTGAGCCCTGGGACACAGCAGCCGGTGGCGGGAGACGAGCTCTGTCAGGGGAGTTTGTCTGACACAGGTTGATACATACAAATGTACCGCCGACTGAAACATGGAGAGAGGCGAGCGGCCGCCTGTGGAGCACGGGCTCGGTGTCGGCTCACGCTTTCAGGTCGGTGACAAATCCTAGTGTGAGAAACGGTCAGAGCCGGTGCTGCATGTTCAACATGTCAGTGCAGTGAGAGCTGGTGAGGAGGAGGCAGCGAGCGGCTGCTGTCTGGCTTCTACAGGAAACCAAGGCTTGTGTCTAAAATACAACTTCAGGGCAAGTTTCTCCACGTTGCCCCAAAGTCAGACGTCCATCCACCCACCACCCACACGTAGCAGCATCAGGTTTCTGTCGGTATCTGTGTTCCGTGCCGACTCCTGGGTTCAGTGGCTGTACAGTAACCTTCTGGAGGTTTGGCTGTGAGCTGACAAACTGATGGAGTTGTGTTGACATGATGACATCATGTTTTGGAGATGCTGCACTAGTCCCAACCAGCAGTGCTGTGTGTTTCCATGTGGATGTCGAACGACCGGGATGCTGCAGTGATGGACCAGCCGTGGAGCGGTGGCTTATAGTAGTAAAGCAGTAACATTGTCAGATGCAGTTTTTGACCTTAATGTAAGTAACATGGTGGTCATCATCACAGCGTGTGAAAAGGATCTTGGCACCACAGTGACATGACATTCAAACAGAAGCCGTGTGTTCTGTCTCAACCAGCAGCCGGAGCTGAGCAGCCGTGTGGTGAACATCTGGATGACCCGAGTGTGGGCTAGGCCTCGGCAGCTGTTCTGTCTGCTGCTGACTCCTGGGTTCAGGACGTCAAGGTTGGCGTCAGCCCTTCAGTCACACTGAGAAGTCTGAGTCTGACGTCACGTGTTCACTGACAGGAGCTAAAGCCACGAAGATAAGCTTCTTAGACTAGCCTGATTTATCGAAGCTGGAGATCTGCAGGTTGTGTATGTCCAGTTAAGGATCTGATCATTGTGTACATTCACACAATGTGAAGGTGTCCTTTAACTAAGCTTGTTACTGCAGCATGTCTAGTGCAGCTCTAAAGAACAACATCCAGGTGGGAGACGACGTCACCAGACACTGCTGATCGTCCTCAGGAGGCAGCTCCGACAGGTCCAATACATATTCTGTGTTTATATATCAATTCAGGAATGTGTGGCCTAGTGTGGCGGCGTACCAGATGAGGCTGTTGTTTCACACAGCTACGCACCTGATGTGCAGTTTAGAAGGCAGATTTTGTTTCATTAATAATAAAGTCCTGCTCATTTTTCACTGACTTTGGTTCATCTGAGCTGATGTGGACGCTGCCAGCTGGATTCTGGTGCTCATCAGACAACCAGCATCCGGTGCACTGGTTTGAAAGTCAAGCAGAGCGACTGTGACTGTGTGACTGGCAGGAGTTCAAACAGTAAACTACACTGGGCCATTGTCACCCAGTTAGCTCACATCTGTGTTTGTACTGTTTGTGCTGTCCTCATGAAAAGCGGCCCCTTCTGCTTGGGTCTCGTGACATTAACGGTGTTTGTAATCATCAACTACCTCACAAGTCTTTGTCATGGGACATGAACCTGCACGTCTGAGTCTGAAGCCAGAGACGGCACCGTGTGTTTCTGTCTCTGGTCCAGATGAAATGAGCTGGACTGCAGCTGTGAACGCCACCTGAGTTGTGTGTGACACAATGCTGAGGGCTTCCTCCTGTTCGACCTCACTACAGACAAGCGCCTTGTGGGTCCACAGGTCTGTAGACGTCACCTCAGAGTGGAAAATGTCTGCTGAGGCATCTACAGATGTCATATGTGTGCTGGGGGCACTTATCCCAGCACTCCTGCTGCTGTGGCCCGTTGGCGTCAGCAGGCTGCCGTTAGCTGTTAGCCGTTATCTCCCCCACGTGTCGGCGGGAACGAGGAGCTGCTGGATGGCCCCGGGCCCCACACAGCCTTGTATGGCCATGGCCTGCTGGGAGAGGGCGATAAGCAGCACACAGGCAGCTATGCAGCCATGTTTAGAGCACTGTCTGTTTCTGTTAAATTTAGAGCAGTTATCGGACGCAGCTCTCCCTCCAGAGCACACTGTCTGCTGCTGCTGCTGCGCCGGGACCAGAGGTGAGTACAGGATCTGAGGGGGACCAGAGAGTCCAGGTTTCCAAAGGTTTTCTCTCCGGGGCCAGGATTCCTCCAGCTGTGGACGAGGATTGCTGAGGGACTGTAGGAGTACCGTGGTGCTGTTGTTGTGTTGCAGGGGGTGTGATGATGTTTCAGGGATGAGACAGGGGCTCCCAGTAAACGTCGCTGTAGTAATGGTGTAGAAATGTTAGACTGAGGCTGTTTGGCAGTCGTAACACGATCATAGTGTTTGTAATGATGTCGAGAGGCTGTGCACTGTAAACACGCCCGCTTCATTCTTAACAAACACAATAAAAACAAAGAGTTTGACCTCAACATCGATTATCAGCTGTTCTAGTAAGTAATTCAACAAACTCAGTGATTCTTCAACAATAGTGGCAAAACAAACTCTTGACCTCTGAGTCACTACGGAGCGCACGTAGCTGTGCACTGACAGAGATGTAGCAGGTGAAAATGAACAACATTCAGAACCAATAAATGTTCAGAGAACAGGAGCAGATGGGGACAAAATACAAAGTCAGACAAGCTGCGAATGTTGTAAACAACCAGGGGCAGAACGTGTGATCAGTATGAACAGCGTGTGCACGTGTACACGTGTACAGCCTGCTCACATTCATATTTACTGCAACAAGCTCTTCACAATGTAACTGAACAACTGACTAAAATGAATCCAACCTGAAACGTTCATGTGATCAATAGAAACAAGTCGGTTTGACAAAAGTAACAGATCACTGATCAATAAGTGGACACAACTAGAATGATCAGGAAACTAAGAAGGAGATTAATTAGTTGTAGTTTTTCTCTGTGGGACAGTTACTGCAGGAGTAACGTTACAGGGATGTGGTGGCTGCATCAGTGGTGAACAGGCTGCCAGTGTAACGTTGTATGGTGCTATTTGCTGTGGTGATGTGTGCACTTTGATTTGATTTGATTTATTCTTTCAAGCATGTAAAACAGTTGATATGACAAGACTTCGTCACTGACCTTCTCTCTCACATGATGCAAGCCGCACACGACACATGTGCCATCTTCATAGGATCACAGGTGGTAATGACGGTGCTCTGCTGCAGTTAAACCTGACCAGTATGATAACAGTGACCTCTGCTGGCACCTGGGGGCTTCTCCACCACTGCTGCACAAACTGGAGGATGAGTTGAAACGCCACCAAGAACAACCAAAGGCCACCGACAGCATGTGTCTTCAGCAGAGGGGGACGTGGTTCAAAGAGGACGGCTGTTCCAAAACTCCCTGCTCCACCAGCCTCACATGGAACAGCTGGAGGCAGCTGACCTGGGGGGCCAAGTGTGGGCAGAGGAGTCCTCACGTATACCCAGGTGGTAAATAAACAAATCAAAGAACCTTAAATCACTGCTGCATTTGACAGGAAGCCAGTGTGGGGGTGTCAGGAGCAGAGTAGTGCTGAGTCTTTGTCTGGTCCCAGTCAGGACCCCTGCAGCAGACGAGACGGTGGCGACCGGCCGATACCCAGGTAGAGTGAGTGGCAGGAATCCAGTCTTAAGATTAAAGTGGTG
>NW_018128115.1:612355-620138 GCF_001952655.1 Monopterus albus | reverse complement strand
AGAGAGAGAGAGAGAGAGAGAGAGGACGGCCCTGGCTGCAGCCTGCTCCTCTTTTCAAAGACACATTAGAGCTGATGAACGTAAATGTAAGGATTTGAAATAAAGACCTGACACGGAGCTCTCCCAGAGTCTGACCCAGGATCAGCCCCCAAAACGGTTGAATCACACAGAGGACACAGCAGCCTGGAGATCAGGCTAACACACAGATGGCTGATGGGTAAATGAAGTCGACATACAGACCCTCACGAGTTCTGTAACATGACTTTGTACGTCACAGCAGAGAAGGTTGTACTGCACACACACTGCAGCCTGAGTCTGTCAGGACTTGAGGTGTGTGTGTTGGGTCTCTGGGCCAAGGCAACACTCACAGCTCCATCGCAGCCAGGCTGCTGCAGCTTCTGGCTCCAAGCTGTAAAACACCTATTTACATCGTCTTCATGCTCGGGCACTTTGACACATGCACACAAGGCGACAGCAGCAGTCTCGCCGTGTTTCCTCACGACAGCAAAATGTGGACAAAATGTGTCCACTTGTCTTTGTGTGCATCCGTTTGCACATTAAAAACAGATGACAATGAGTCCAAACATGTTTTGCACTTGACTTAAAGGTCGCTTGTCACTTCCAGTGAAACCATCTGGTGTGTGTGGATCGATGAGGAGGCTGTGGCCTTCCTCACATTTACACATGAACCTAACAGAAACATTAGACTTCCATCACATCCTCTCTTCTTGTGGGCATGGTGCCGCAGCTGTAGGGCTCCACAGGCGGAGTTGTTATGTGGGTTGGAGGGAAAGGTACCTGAGACTTACTGCTCTTTATCCAGAGCCTATAAACCAGCTCACGTGGGGTTAGAGTGAAGGCGAACACACCTGGGATGTTGACAGCAATCCTCACTGAACACAAGTGTGCTGTCAGCCGCAGTGAGTGGAGCAGGACTCTGACAGCAGTCTGGGTCAAAACTGAACATTCACACGTTTCTGTACTTCATGACATCGTGTTCACTTGTATCAGACACTGCAGAGGATTCACATGGTCGAGTGACAGTGAGGAGATGGAGACGTTCTCTGCTGGGTTTGACTCTGTTTCTTGTCTGGTTGGTTTCAGTGCCTCTCTCCGGCGACTTGTTGCAGAACCCTTTGTGTCCGGGGTCCTGTGCCGGAATGAAGGTGTAACACCACCTGTGTAATATTCTCTGACCTTGTGTGCCCATGGCTGCTACTGTACCTCTGCCCGGCCTCCTCCCAGCAGCGTCATGGGCAGCTTTGCTCCATAACTTGCCAGAGCTTTCTGTCAGCTTGGCTCTCACACGGTAACTGATTGTTAATAAATCACCAGCAGGACCTGAAGCTCTGTTTACTCCTTCTGGGAATGAAATAAACAGCAGATGCTCATCAGGCTGAAGCACGTTTGTGCAGCTGAGAGTGAGTCTGACTCGAGACACTTGTGCATCCAACAGAGGCTCAGGGTGAGAAGCTCACAGTGTTCCTCATGGTGAGCTGAGCAGGTGGCACGTCCTTCGTCTCTGCACGTTTCTTTGGGTTGGGAGATGATGAGGTCTGGTTTTGTTGTCACAAAATGTGACTGTTATGCTGAGTGTGTGACAGACAGCTGTTGTGTGATGGTGCAGTTTGTGTGGCTTTTCTTCCTCCTGGAGTCGTCTCCCTCAGCTCCAGGTTTAGATTAACTGGTAGAGTGAAAGTGTTAACAGGCGGACATGGAGGCGGAGCTGGATCACCAGCGGTCGTGTTGCACACAGCAGCATGTAGCTTTGGTGTTTCTGTTCCTCGTCTCCACATCGTCTGGCATCAGACTTTCATTGTTTCTCTGGAGGAGACGCTGCGTTTCTGCCTCCGGGATAAAAACTCTCCTCAGGCTTCTGTCAGACACCGAGGCAGCTGGAGTCACGGTAGGTTTCAGGTTTTCTACTGTTGCTTCAGTTCACTGCACTGAGGACAAAGTCCTGATATACTGCAGTGTAGTAGAAGATACAGCCATGTAGTCTGAGTATATGGTATACAAAAATAACATAGTGTCTGTATGCAGTCTGATGTACAGCAGTGTTACTGTGCAATACTGCGGTTTAGCAGTACACTGCTAGAATAAACCAGAATGGTGTGGTCATGTTATATGTGATGCACTAATTGTTCTTTGTGTTCCTAAGTCAGTTTAAGAAGTTGTTTGAATTATGACAGTTAAATTTAGTGTATGTAACGTGTGTATTGATAAAAGTCCAGATATCAGTGTTAATGTGATGGATGAACAACTCATCAATTATTGGATCATAAATACTTAAGATAAATAGGAATGAACAACACTAGTGATCTTCCCTGAACAATGGAAGTAAATTCTACTTTAATGTCAGTCAAATAAAGTGTCACAGTGTGGACTTTAACTGCCCTTCAGCATCAGGAAGGATTCGAGTTCCAATGATACGAAGCAGAAAATGTGTTATGGACAGATGTCCCTCACTGGGGGTGAGAGGGAGAGAGAGAATGAGGACTCAGGGTGAAAACTCAAGTGTTCGTATATTTAACAAGAGGACTCAGGGTGAAAACTCAAGTGTTAGTGAGAGTGGGTCTTTATTGCTATATTTAACAGTGAAAAGGACAAAGTCAATAGGTTAACGAGGTCCAAACCAGGGTTGAGTAAGGGAGACTGAGAAGACCAGGATGACAGTCAATCTCATCGTGTCAGTGTCAATGATCTGGTGAGGACGCATTAAATAGGCTCCACTTAATCAGCGGGAATGAACCTCCGCTGTGCACCACAGCCAGCGAGCTGCTGATTGAGGTGATGCACCTCAGCTGTGTTGCTGAGCCTGCAGGATGAGAGAATAGGAGAGAGAAAGGGGAAGGGAGGCAGGTCACACCGAGCAGACCCGACAAAATGTCACATTACAGAAACTTTATATTTAAACTTGATGAATGATGAACAGGATTTACTTTGTTCAGCTTAACGACTGAAGAACGAATCAGAATAACTGTCGTGAAAATATTGTTAAAAACCGTAGAAAGTAGTGTGAAGAGCATCTTTTAACATCACTTCCTGTGTGAGCCTACACAGCAGTTACATGTTTATGGTACAAGCTCAGTTCAATTCAACAAAGTCCAGTTTTACTGAGAATCACTCGTAAACAGATTCATTTTACTTCGTGCGTAAAAGTAATTTGAGAAAACCTGTCCCATTGATACTTTGGTATTTTTAGGATCCTCTCTGAGGTTGTGGTGAAATGCACCACTTGTCTCTTTGTCCTTTATCAGCTTTGTGACTATGGAGCCCATCTGGTTTTTGTGTCTTGGTGCCTTAAACTGTTTTGATTGCAAAGTAGAGAGAATAAAGAAATCTTAAGGAGAAAATACTTTATGTAAGGAACATGTGTGTGACTGGAGGTGAGCTGACTTCAGCTCTTCATATGTTTTAGTTTGAAACATGATCTGAGAGAAGCCGAAGTTCTGACGTCTCTTTCCATCTTGCAGGTTTAAGGGAGTGACACCATGAGCCGAGCCAGGACCTCGTCGCTATTCTCCACCTGCCGGCTGTTTTTCTTGTTGGCCATCATCTCAGCTGAGCTTCCATGTTCAGCAGCAGGGGGCGCTACTCTGGCCAACAGCACACTCAGCAACCACAGTAAATGTGGCGGGAGTACCAACTGCATAGCAGTATGGAAGCCGGACAACCCAGCCTTCACTGAACTCCTTGCCAGGGCCACCATTTACTTTGTGGGGTTGGCGTACATGTTCCTGGGTGTCTCCATCATCGCTGACCGCTTCATGGCTTCCATCGAGGTCATCACCTCCCAAGAGAGACAGATCACCATCAAGAAACCAAACGGTGAGAAGATCACAACAACGGTGCGCATCTGGAACGAGACGGTGTCCAACCTGACCCTGATGGCGTTGGGTTCCTCCGCCCCAGAAATCCTCCTGTCGGTTGTTGAGGTTTGCGGTCACAACTTTAATGCTGGAGAGCTGGGCCCCAATACCATCGTAGGAAGTGCCGCCTTCAACATGTTTGTCATCATTGGACTTTGTGTGTCCGTCATCCCTGAAGGCCAGACCAGAAAGGTGAAGCACCTGCGGGTGTTCTTCGTCACCGCCACCTGGAGCGTCTTTGCGTACACCTGGCTTTATCTGATCCTGGCCGTCTTCTCTCCAGGTGTTGTTGAGATTTGGGAGGGGCTTCTCACACTCTTCTTCTTCCCCATTTGTGTTGTGTTTGCATACGTGGCCGACCGCAGACTTCTCTTCTACAAATACATGTATAAACGATACAGACCAGGGAAACAGAAAGGGATGATCATCGAAACCGAGGGAGAACCAGAGCTTTCCTCCAAGGTCAACGTTGAAATGGATGGCAAAATGCTCAACTACCACACAGAGGAGTTCACGGATGGAGAGACGGGCTTTGATATGAAGGAGCTGGACGAGGAGGAGGCCCGCAGAGAGGTGGCCCGGATCCTGAAGGAGCTGAAACAGAAGCACCCAGAGAAGGAGATGGAGCAGTTGATGGAGCTGGCTAATTATCAAGTTTTGACCCAGCAGCAAAAGAGTCGGGCTTTCTACCGCTGTCAGGCGACCAGGATCATGACAGGAGCTGGCAACATCCTAAAGAAGCACGCTGCTGACCAAGCCAAGAGAGCCGCCCACCACGACATCTGCTCGGAGGTGTCAGCGAGCCCATTTTCCTCCAAGGTGCTCTTCGACCCCGGGACCTACCAGTGTCTGGAAAACTGCGGGAGTGTAGCACTGAACGTGGTGCGTCGTGGTGGAGACCTAATGAGCACAATTTCAGTGGATTACCGGACTGAAGACGGCACTGCGAACGCCGGCTCGGACTACCAGTTCACTGAAGGAACTATTGTGTTCGAACCAGGCGAGACTGAAAAGGAAATCCGCATCGACATTATTGATGATGATATCTTTGAGGAAGACGAGCATTTCCTGGTTCACTTGAGCAATGTGAGGGTCATATCAGAAAGTGCTGGCTCACAGATGCATGAAGAAAACTGCACAGACCCTCTGGCAAGCTTAGGTCTACCGTGCACAGCCACTGTCACCATTTTCGATGACGACCATGCAGGGATCTTTACATTTGAGGAACCGGTGGTGACCGTGAGTGAGAGCATCGGAGTGATGGAAGTGAAGGTGATCCGGACCTCGGGAGCTCGCGGTGTTGTGGTGGTGCCATACAAAACCATAGAGGGGACAGCAAAAGGAGGCGGGGAGGACTTTGAGGACACACATGGAGTCCTGGAGTTTGAGAACGATGAGATCTTGTAAGTACAGTTCTTCTTACAACTCCTCTGACAGTGGTGAAGTATTGAATCATGACAATAGTGAAGAGTAACGCACAGTTCCCTGATTTCTCTGCTAAGCATTTTGGGTAGTAGTGTTTCTTTGTCCCAGTTTGTGACTCTCATCTGTTACATACATCCCAGTCCCAGAGACAACTCTTCTTCTAACCTGCAGAATTGATACATGCCGACTGTTTTAGCCCCGCACCACCATTTAACAACACTCACCCAAATTCTGATGGCATTTCCCAAGTTGACTGATAATTGATCATTTTTTGTCAAAAGAGTAAGAATAAAATGAATCTTAAAAGTACACTGTCGATCACCAGCAGGTGGTGTGATCTTAAACATGCTTCCACTTCCTGGTCCTAGAGTAGCTCCACCTCCACTCAGTCATGTGACTGCCAGCTCCAGCTTCACATGCCTCACATAGCTGTGCACAGACTCTTTCCATGTCTGCGGGCTGCAGGAATGTAATGACAACACATTTATTTCCAGAGTATAAACACGACTGCTGGCTGTGAAGGAAGAAGCCAGCGTCTTGAAATGGAAAAGGTGCTTTGTTTCAGTGTATTAATGAGGATGCTGCCCTGCATTCATACAGAATGAGCTGCTGGGAGATCCTTATATAGGCCGATACTACCAGTTAGCACAGGCTGGTACTAAGGGCTGCAGACTGATACTGGCTTATTCATGTTAATATCTTCCTTTACTGTAAATATAGACAGTGAGCAGGGCCCTGATTTAAAACAGGTTAATGTCTTGCTGCCTGCTACTTTTTGAGGTGAGGCTCTTTTATTCTGGAGCGGTGGTTTAGCGCTGTCGTCTCACAGCCAGAAGGTTCTGGGTTCAAGCCCCAGGCCGACCCGGGGCCTTTGTGTGTGGAGTCTGCATGTTCTACCTGTGCCTGTGTGGGTTCTCTCCAGCTTCCTCCCACAGCCCAAAGACATGCAGCTTAGTTTAATTGGTGACTAAACTGCCCGTAGGAGTGAGTGTGGTTGTTTGTCTCCATGTCAGCCCTGTGACAGACTGGAGACCTGTCTAGGGTGGACCCTGCCTCTCACCCAGGGTCAGCTGGGTTTGGCTCCAGCCCCATATGCCCATGTTCAGGAATAAGTGATGTAGATAATGAATGGATGGGTTCTTTTATTTTGAAATATCTGAGCTGCTGATGTTAGCATAACGCTGCTGTCTCAGTTTGGTTGCACTGCGTCCTACCATCACAGATTCAACCCTGACATCTTCTGTGCTGACAAAGTACTCTGGTCTCTGGTGTCACACTTCAAGATTCAAGGTTTGTTATTTGCCATTTATGCATAAACAGACAGTCCAGGCATATAGAAATTTTTGTGCAGCTCTCCTTTGGAGTCAAGTAAAGCGCTAAAAGCCAAAAACGAACACCTAGTCTAAATATACAATTACATAAGAATAAAATAGTTGATAAATTTGTGGATATAAGAATAAAATAACAGGTAAAATTGGGAGTTTCAAATATTGCACATGGTGTAATTGTATATGGTCTTCTACTTAGTAGGGTAATAAGGGGTTATTGCACATGTATTCTCACATTTTTGTATTTGCCATCAGTTTTACTGTGGCAGGGAAAAAGTTGTTGTAAAGTCTTGTTCTGGGTGTGATGATACTGTCCGCCCTGCTGTGCCTGAGGCTGTAGGTGCAGTTTTTGTGTCTGAGCAGAGTGTGAGCTGGGTGGAGTGGATCCCTGATTATGTTCTCTGCCCTTTTACGACAGCACTGTGTGTACAGTGTGTCCATAGCAGGCAGTTCAGTCCCAGTGATCCTCTCTGCAGTCTTTATGACCCCTTGAAGAGCCTTCCTCTCTGACTGTGTAGTGTTACCATACCAGACTGTGATGCCAGTGATGAGGATGCTCTCTACCAGTCCTCTATAAGCCTGGGTGAGAGGGCGACGGTTCAGCCCAGCTTTCCTGAGCTGCTTGATGAAGTATAGCTGCTGCTGGCCAGAGTCCAGCTTGATATCATCTCGTTTTGTTCAACCAACAGCCCAGAACACAAAAAAAAATTCAGTTTGACTTTGCTGAAGAGAATTTATGGAACTTTTTCGTAAAAAAGACTTTCATTAGTTCTCAGTAAATTTCCCCCAGTCCATTTTCTGTTGACCAACTGATCAATTAATTATTTGAACTCCAGATGTAAAATGAATGAGACAGTGTGTATTCAAAGAAAGATGCTCCACTCGAAGACTGTTCAGAGAGCTTAAAGATGACGCTGCTAAAGGAGACTGGTTTATGTGTAGTTACTCCGAAAGCTCCTGGCCTTTAAACTGACTGGAAATTGAGTAAGAGTAGAGTAGGTACTTTATTGATCCCACAATGGGGAAATTTCTGTGTTACAGCAGCAATAGAGAACAACCAACATAACACCATAGGAACAGAACTTCATAGAAACACGGGAAAGAACACAATGAGGACACAGCTGCTGTAACTTGCTGCCACTCCGCGCAGCCACAACA
>NW_018128115.1:602181-612239 GCF_001952655.1 Monopterus albus | reverse complement strand
CAAATCAAAGGCACCTAAAAACAGGGCAGAGCAGCACTGGAGAGAATCAGGAACAGCAGTAGAGACTAAACAACCAGAAAATCAAGAACAATCGAATATTACTCACACAATTAATCCCACAATGGGGGAGAGAAACCTGTGTTTCAGCCGTAAGGATCTCTGAGCAACTACTCAAAAATACCTAAAGCAGGGCAATGAACAGTATTTGAGAGAGATCAGGAACAAGATGTTACACATGAGCCTATTTACAATGCATTTCACCCCCAGGAGCTGAATATTGAACCACAGTAGATTATTACATAGTCCCTCATACTTTCACCTAGCTTATCACTGCACTGATGTATTGTACAGTTTGATTGCTGTGGGGAGGAACGACCTACGGTAACGCTCCTTCTTACACTGGGGATGTAACAGTCTGGTGCTAAAGGAACTGTTCAGAGCCTCTACTGTGTGGTGCAGGGGATGGGAGGGGTCGTGCATGATGGATGTTATTCTGACTGAGCTGTTCACTGAGACACCTCCAATCAGTCTCAGTTTCTGAGTAGGATAAAGGTCTCTGTGTGGACGCAGCTCCTGTCAGATCTTCTGGTTGGAGACTTGTATCTTCAGGAGTTCCCAGTGAGGATGTGTGAACAGAACTGCTAAGTGTGACAGGAGCCTCAAGCCGCTGCTGTTCATGTGGAACAGAGTACTGGAGTCTGATCCTACTGCTTCTGGATTTTCACAGCCCAGTGTTTAGGAAACTTCACACTTCAGCTCCAAATACCTTTCAACAAACCTCAGGTAGTTCACGAACATCTGGCACATCTGATTGGTCAGGAGTCAACACATGTGGGTGTTTTAAACCTCCCTCACCGCTCTGAGGCCTCCATGATGAGTTCAGGGTCCAGGGAAACAGTTTGATTGCTCTTTTCACCAATCAGACGAACTATACAAGTTGTTAATTAGTGAACTCATTAATTAAAACTTGATTAGTTTGACTCCTTAATTATGTAATATTTAATAATTTGTCTATTCCCTGTGATTCCAAAGGAATATTTAATAAAGATTAAACAGAAATAGAAGAGTAAAATAAGGTATAAATGAAAATGAACAGAGGCAGTGCAGTCTGTATTAAATACAGTTTAACTTTTTATTAGACAATACAAATTGAATAACAGGTGTCTGTCTTCACTAGAGCTGATGTGATTAGTTGATCATCATTTATCCTTTTCTGTAACTTTCCAGTGAAACAAAAGTGGCAGGACATGCAGCTTGTCTGTGTGATAACAACCTGAAAGATATCGCCTTTCTTCTTCTTCTTTGGGCTGTTCCCGTTAGGGGTCCCCACAGCGAATCATCTGTTTCCACCTAACTCTGTCCTCAGCATCCTCTACTCTCACCCCAGTTAACTTCATGTCCTCTTTTAGCACATCCATATATCTCCTCTTTGGCCTTCCTCTTGACCTCTTGCCTGGCAGCTCCATCTCCAGCATCCTTCTACCAATATAACCACTATCCCTCCTCTGCACATGTCCAAACCATCTCAATCTGGCCTCTCTGACCTTGTCCCCAAAACAGCCAACCTGAGCTGTCCCTCTGATGTGCTCATTCCTAATCCTGTCCATCCTGGTCCCTCCTAAAGAGAACCTCAACATCCTCATCTCTGCTACCTCCATCTCTGCCTCTTGTCTTCTCCTCCCTGCTACAGTCTCTAACCCATACAGCATAGCTGGTCTCACTACTGTCTTGTACACCTTTCCTTTGATTCTTGCTGCCACTCTTCTGTCACACAACACTCCTGACACCTTTCTCCACCCACTCCAACCTGCACTCACCTCTTCACCTCTTTCCTACAGCATGGTAGCATGCTGATGTTAGCATTTAGCTCAAAGCACTGTGCATGGCAAGAGACACACCGGTCCAAGTTGGGGTCTCATCTGTGCATTAGCTGTGGGGCCCTCTGTCACAGTCCGTTTACTGGTCCAGGTAGTCCTCAGCCTGTGTACAACATCGTGTGATGTGATGATGTCATGGCGATGTCATCAGGAAGTCTAGGTTACAAACTGAAGGTGTTTTCTAATATACATACTTCTCTGTACTTATGTTCTTGTGAAACATCATCAGTCACAGCCCGGGTACTGTTCCAGTTCAAAGCCTGCATCCAGCCGAGTACACATATCCCACTACAAGTATCCCAGAATGCACTGTGTGCCAGCTATTGCAGTTTGAGCCAGGCTCAAGGCTGTTATAATTTTTATCCTAGGACTGTTATTATTTCCACTTTATAATGTTTTGACCTATTTTCAGGTAAGAAAGTCTTTCACTGAGACTGAGAATATGTGGTCAGTTTATCAAGTAATGCCAATTTGGAAGCTTTATCTGACATTTTCAGAGATGCCAGTGCCTGCTAACGGACCAGTCAGCTATAATTATCAGGCAGCTGCACCTCATTCAGAGCACAGTACTGGTGTTCCAGTTGCACATTGAGAATACTGCGCCCTTTCGTTCTCAGGAGGTTGTACTTAAAGTCCAAACTCACAAGTACAGGAGTCCGAACTTGCCATACTAGGTATTGATAAATGCTTGAGGCGTGACATTTAAAAATACAGCTGTTTACCAGGCAGGGAGGCTCAAATTAATTCTGTTGCATTATGGGAAATGTTGGATCCAGTATTTTTAGACTAAAGTCAGGCAGTCTCTTTGCTAACCTGCCCAGACATTTACCTTTGTCTGCCATGAGTTCCCCAGCCTCACAGCAATACCTTAGTGGCGTGCTCCTTTAATTTGCCGGTGTCTGTTTGTTTCAGTTTTCTGGGTTGAAGTGGCTGTTGGATCTTTGTTGACAGGCTGCAGATGTTCGCTGATGTTTTTGGCTCCCGAGCTACTCTGCTGTGTGTGGATTCCCAGCTCGGAGGTTCACATGTCATGCTGCTGTGTTGGCCAGATAAACATCACGCTGCTCTCGTCCTTATTAGGGCAGCCTGTGTGCAGCAGCAGCAGGATCCTGCTCATCGTCGCAGCATCTGCCCATAAAGTAGACAGATAACGGCAGCATGTTCCTCTCAGAGTCAGCGACAGGGGAGGTCACAGCTGGCCCCCAGCCCCGTCTCCAGTACTTTTAATCTCAACTTCTGTTTCCAGAGAAAAGTCATGGGGCTCATGTAAAACTGCACAGATAATAAGCAGACCCACAGTCACACTGCACCTACAGCTCCACCATTGTTCTGTACATTAACCTCCAGTGGCTCCGTGTTACAGAACAGTGTTTCTGATAAACCAACACCCAGACGCCTGAAACACAAACCGGTGCAACAGACTTTCTAGCTGTGTCATGATGTTTCAGCTCTGGGCTGGAAGTCAAATTGGTCTAACATCCTTTGTTTTTGGTTCTGGAGAGACTCGACCCTCCGAGCTTTGTGCATGCAAAGTCTGTGTGTGTGCACCGACACACCGGCTGAGAGGTGACTGGACATGTGTGGCTTGTGAATCACAGTGAGTGAAGGCTTTGGCTTCTTATGGCACCGAACAATGAGTTTTCATACAACCACGGGGTTATCAGTGCTTACAGTGATCAGCTTTTTTCTCTTTGACCTCATGTCTCTGTTCCCTTTGTTTTCTGTCCTGCATCACACCTCAGACACGTGCACACTTCTCCTTCTCTTTGTCTTTCTGTTTCAGCAAAACTATTCAGATCGGTATAATCGTTGATGAAGAATATGAGAAAAACAAGAACTTCTTCCTAGAGATCGGAGCACCTGAGCTGCTGGAGATGAGTGAGAGGAAAGGTGGGGCTGTCCTCATCCTGTGCTGTGTCCCCATCCTTATCACTAATGACCTTTGACCTTTGGCCTCGCAGGGAGAAAGGTCAGATTTAAACTGACGGTTAAAGTCACAGTGAACGAACGGCTGTAGCACCTTCAGTTCAGATCAGAGCTGAACTGATCACAGGTTTTCTCACTCGCACCTCAGTGACATGTGAGTACACAGACATGAAACGCATACTGACTCAGTGCGACGTCCACGTCCTGAGAATCTTGCCATCTTTGATGTCCCTCCACAACAAACATCCACAGGCCCACTGACAGGCCAGAGAGAAGGGGCTGTCTGACAATACTCCCAAGTTCCCTTCAGTCTCACAGCAATCCAGTGACAGTTGTGTGTACATCCATGGGGACACTGCACACAGGAGCTGCTCGCTGACTCCATGGAAAATGACCTTTTAATTGGCTCATAACACTAAAACCGTAGCTGATCAGGTGAAGCGGTCATAGTTCTTTCATGGTGACTTTATCCTCAGTGGCCGGATGAGGTGAGGCCACTCCCTCGTTACTACAGCGTTACCATGGCATTACCACGGTGTTTCCACAGTTACGCAGACACCATAACCAAGGCCTCCTGTCAGATTCCACCCATCGGTCTGTCCGAGTCTGTTTGAATGTGTGTGCAATCCATGACCCCTGACCTCTGAACCCCCACCCCCCGTTGTTGTCTGCAGGAAGACCATAGCTGTTAGAATAACTGACCACGAGGAGTACGATAAGCAGACCAACTTCTACATTGAGCTGCAGGAGCCATATTGGAACAGGAAGAGGTGGACAGGTGTGAAGACGCACCTCTGACCTCTCTGCTGACTTTTAACCTCTCCTTCAGCTTCACTATTACTGCTGTCGCTCTGCTCCCTCCTCCTCCACAGCTCCATCAGCTGACGTGGTTCTTAGTTATTACTGGAGGGACTGTAGAGCCAGGTCAGGACTGGTTAGGACAGTCAGGACTGGCTGACCCAGGTCAGGACTGGTTAGGACAGTCAGGACTGGATGGGACAGTCTGGACTGGTTAGCACAGGTCAGGACTGGCTGGCCCAGGTCAGGACTGGTTAGCACAGGTGCTCTGCACTCCAGTTTCTCCCTGTCTTATTAAACCTGTCTGTGTCTGCATTTGTTTTGGTTTGGACATGCACCAAATGTAACATAACGTACTAAACATCAACCAGGATTCACAACATTGATGTTAACAGAATAACAAGTTATTACAGGTTTTAATCAACACTGATGTATTTTCTGACAGTCCACAGTTCAGGGCCCAGTTCTTCCTACACGAATAACTTCTTTTTCATCAGATCCAGATCTGGAATAGCAGCAGGTCAGTTCCTGGATCAGGACCAAAGGTTTTTCAGAAGAGCAAATGACTCCTGTTATTAGCAGGATGCTGAGAATATTAATAAGAGTTTCAGTCAGAACATGTAGGTTGTGGAGAAACTGAACTAGAAGTGAACGTCTCCTGCTGCTCCGACTGGATCTGAGTCTTCTTGGTTTCATCTGTCTTGTTTTTCTGTCACTTTCTCTCTGATCTCTCTCTCGTCTGTTCCTTCTCTTCAGCCGTGTTGCTTCAGGAAGTCGGTAAGCTGCTCGAATTTGTCTGTTTTCTGTCCTGCTCACTGTTTGTCACCCAGTTTCACTCTGTCAGCCTTGAAGCATAATTATGTTCATGCATTATCAGAATATTTGTATTATTTTAGTAAACAGCCACCACATGATGAGGGGCAACTTCTGACTTTTTGTTTCCTATCTCCTTACCTTTCAGGTGGATTTGTCAAGACAAGTAGGTGAACACAAACACTGGGACTCTGTGCACTCGGTTTTCAATGGTTTACTGTTGCACTCGAGTTAACTCCTGCTTTTTGTATGGCTTCTCGGTAGACAAGCAGCTGTATGGTAAGACACCTGTCAGTGGTGTGAATGTTTGCTTTAAAGTGCTTTGACACTTGAGGCAACGATGTATACGATCACAGAGATGCAGCCGTCTCAGCTGGCTCTCATTTAGCACACAACCACCCCCGTTAGTCTGTAGCTTCAGAACAAACGTCCTGCACCAGTCGCCCCCGTGAGGCTGGGTCACTGTCGGCAGCAGGTTTAAATCAACTCTCACTTTCTCAGGGCCTCGTGGCCACTGCCCTGGGACATGGTTTTACTTTCACACATCGGTCTTTGTACAGATTAAACACTGTAGCTGTTTTGACCTGTTTCCAGTCTTTACACTAAGCTAAGCTAACCAGCTGCTGGCTTCATATGTGGTGTGCAGACATGAGAGTGGGACCAGTCTGAACAGCGAACAAGAAGAAGAGGAATTCACTAAATTTCTAACTGTCCCTTTAAAACACTCAAACACAACAAGCTGGTTAAAAACAAATAGTTCAGATTAAATCAAATACAAAAAGACTCACCTGTTTGTTAAATGAGAGCTTGTCTTTGATATTATGTCCACTTCAGACATAATACAGATGTCAGCTGAGGAGAACATCTGGAAACAGACTGTTCACATCCAACAGATCTCTAATAGATTCATGTGGAAGCAACAGGTGCCCACTCAGAACCTCTTCCTGTGAGTCACCTGAGTGTGGTAGGAGGTTCATTAAAGGAAGACACTGTGAGGAACTGCTACAATGAGGAAGGGGTCTGCTCATCGTAGCGGTCCTCAGAGAGTCTCCTTTGGAACGTTTCCTTGTGTTTCCACTGTGATGTCTGACATCTGGACAACTGAAGGTTTCTGGAGACCTTCTGTCACAGCATGTCTGCATTTTACTCCAAGTCAAACTGAACGTGAGGTGTTCTCAAATGCATTAACGCCTCAGTGCTGAGGTGTGGTGGCTGAACAGTCATAGTGGAAACGTACATGACATCAGTCCTCAACACACTGAAGCACTGAGCCCCATGACCACATAATCTCTGAACATGCGTTTGAACAGCATTCGGCATACAGCCGTTAGACTTCCTCTTTGGACACTGGCCTTCAGAATAAAAGCAGTGGAGATTTTAAGCCTGTGTAGCCACTGGGTAAAAGGATCAGGAAAGACCTGTCCTGTCAGCCAATCAGAACAGAGCTGTATTCATGTGTAGTGAACATAAAGCACAGGTCAGGTGATGTTTTCTGAGCTATAACTTGTTCCTTAACAATCCAACAGGAATTGTTCCATTAGTTTTCAGTCATGCTATGTTGTCCTGATTTTTCTGAGCCCAGAAATCAGTCTGCCACCGCCTCATCGAGCCAGTATTACAACCAAAAAATTGATTTCATTCATTGATTACAGCTCATATACAGCTTATCTGCTTTTATGCTGAATGGATGTATGGAAGTAAATGATGAACCTTGAGGGTCTCAGATTTCATTCATTGATTACAGCTCATATGCAGCTTATCTGCTTTTATGCTGAATGATATTCCGGGTGTATGGAAGTAAATGATGAACGGTGTTTGCCATATGACCTTGAGGGTCTCGTGTAAAACAAGTGTAACTTTGTGCAGTGAAACCAAAATCATCCCGTTGTACGGTCTGTACACCAGATGGGTCTGCCTTTGAGAACACAACAAACTCGACAGTTGTTGGAGTTTATCATTCACTCTGGTTTGTGTGGCAGCACTAATGTGGTTCAACCTCCTCCATCAATGTGCGCTCGCTCTGCACAGCCTAAAGCTGAGACTCAGACTAGATCTATGACTGAAACTGTGTTTGATCTACAAAGACGAAGTTACCTGCAGCTTCAGGGATTCTCACACATACACAGAATTAATTTGAAAACATTAGCAGCCCAGCAGCAGCTCAGCCAACCAATGAGCCAGAGGCTCAGCAGCACTAAAAGAATTCATCCTCTGCCTGGCTGGTCAGTAGCTTCACTTTTCCACAGTGTTGTCCACGTGAAGGTGGCTGGTAAATGAAGTGTTTCCTAGCTGAACTCAACAACAGACCAAACCATTAAACCCACAACAGAACTGTGTTGATCACCATGATCATTATGGAGGAGGGGGACTGCTGCACTGCTTTTCCACTAGACCAGTCCGCCTCAGTCACCCTGCACACAGCGACCTCTAGTTGCACATTCACCCTAACCCTGCTTCTTGTTGTGATTTGCTGTTGTACGTCACCATAGCACTGTACACTGTGTGTAGCCAGTGTGGTTTTTATCTGTTGTCACAATGAGCACATAGTGTCCACCATGAGGCAGCCTTCCCAGAATCACTGGAGAGTTCAAGAAGCTCAGCCTGAGAGTGTTTTCTTTATTCCATCCACAGCAGAACACTAGCTCTGCAGGCTAACGCAGCACCTGGCTACACTCAGTCAGTCTTCCCGCTCCCCACTGGTGTAATCTCTACACACAGTGACCAAACAGGACAACAAAGAAAACCTGGCAGTCCTTAGTGGGTCCCACCAACAGGTCGTGTGTCGCCTCCACTCTTCTGACTGCAGGCATTCATACTACAGACACTGCTGACCTCACTCACCCTGTGGCGTGACCATTCACTTCTCTTCACACATTCACTCCACCTTCGACCTCCTCTGCAGCTGAGGCTGATGGGAAACTGTCTCACTGAGCATGCTCTGTTTTCCAGCCTGAGGCCTGTTTCATAGTCCCAGACATCATTTGCGTTGGTCCCATCAGCTTCATGCAGACACAGCAGCTCATAAGTAACATCAGGTTTCATATCAGTGATGTTGTTGGTCACCACCTGACTGTACTGAGCGTGTTGCTGTCAGGCTGCCACGTCTCGCTTTGCTTCAGATGCTGGTTTTGACTTCAGCAATAGAAGCCATGGTTTCAGCAGAATTTGTTTCTGTTCACCTGCTCAGGTAGAGACATCTACAGGAAGGTCCAGGGACGGGACCGCCTCGCCCCCTCCACCATCATCAGCATCACAGGTGCAGTCATGTGTCCATTCATCCATTTATTCATGCCTCAGTTCAGTAGGTTCATTCATCCATCCAACCAGCAATCTATCACTCCATCCACCTCTTCAACCATGAGTCCAGCCATATATGTCTGTCTGTCCATTCTTCAGTTCATCTGTCCATCCATCTGCTTGTCATTTTGTCAGACCATCTGTTATCCTGCAATTGGCCAAATATTTCCTTCCCTATCCACTTCATCATCCACCTGTTTGTCTGCATGTCTGCCAGTTCATCCAACTCCCTAACTCATGCTCTTTACGTTTTTCTGAATCCCTGTTTATCTTTATTCATCAGTGACCTTTAAACCCTCTGTGTGTCTTAGAGGAGGAAGGTGAGGAGGCTTTGACCAAGAAGGAGGAGGAGGAGAGGCGGATTGCGGAGATGGGCAGGCCGATGCTGGGTGAACATGTCAGACTAGAGGTCATCGTCGAGGAGTCGTATGAGTTCAAGGTGCAATCATTTTTTGTTTGACAGATGCCACAGTCATAACATCAGAAACCAGCACATAGTCAGATGTAAAGAGGAAACAGTCTGTGTGGAGGAGGAAGGAACAAAGTGTCCCCCACAACAATACCAGTCCAGTGTAGTCAGCTTCATCAGCGTCCTGTCCTGTAGTTAAAGTGGAAAATGGTCCTTTTGTTTGTGGACGCATCACAGAACCCCTTCAGAGTCTCCACTCTGGTCAGTTCTTAAAGCAAAAGTTAAGCCTTCCAGGAAATATGCTCCTTTTTTCCCCTGCAGTTCAGACTGATCAACACCTTCATGTCTGTGCAGTAAACATGAAGCTACACCCAGCAGCTTTTAGTTTAGCTTAACATAAAGACTGGAAATGGAGGGAAACAACTAGCCTGCTGAAGCCCAGGACTCATTTAGGTTCAGATTGAATTATTTACACTTTGTTTCAAACTCGTCAGGCTTTCATTAGAGGGCAGTTCTAAATACTACAGTACCCATGAGCCTCAGCAGTTCTCACCAGTCAGTACTAAATTCAAAGCATGTTGTTGTTGTGTTTGTCAGCAGAACATGATGCCATCTTTGCTGAACTCATCCAAAATAAGCTGCTGGTTGTAATTGAATGTACCCAAATTGACTTGATTACTGTCAAACCATTTTTCAAAGCATCCTGTCAATTCTCAGACTGGTCACCAGGAGGCCAAACTGATAAACCTTTAAACCTTTCATGGTGTGGACTGTGGGGTCTTTCAGAGCACAGTAGATAAGCTCATCAAGAAGACCAACCTGGCTCTGGTGATCGGGACAAACAGCTGGAGAGAGCAGTTCATGGAAGCCATCACCGTCAGCTCTGGTATGAACTGAGCCTAGCTCATGTCCTTTTTACTTGGAAAACAATTGCTTCA
>NW_018128115.1:597252-601936 GCF_001952655.1 Monopterus albus | reverse complement strand
CAGAGGAAGCGGGCTCAGTTTCTAACTTAAACTACCATGAAAGTCTCTGAAGATGACTCCTGGCTCTCCCTCCCTCTCCTCCTCAGGTGATGATGATAACGATGAATGTGATGAGGAGAAGCTTCCTTCCTGTTTTGACTATGTCATGCACTTCCTCACCATCTTCTGGAAGCTTCTATTTGCCTTTGTTCCTCCCACCGACTACTGGAATGGCTGGGCCTGCTTTGTCGTGTCCATCGTTGTCATCGGCCTCCTGACGGCAGTGATCGGTGACCTGGCGTCGCATTTTGGTTGCACTGTCGGCCTCAAAGACTCCGTCACTGCTGTGGTGTTTGTAGCTCTGGGCACCTCTGTTCCAGGTCTGACACAAACCTCTCACTACATGCATGCGTTTTGTAAATGCGGTTTTATTTTGATTTATCCTTTATTTAACTAGGTGCTGCCTCATTGAGGTTATCATGTCTTTTTCAAGAGGGCCTGGCCTGTTGTCCAGAACAGCCTTTATTCATTTATGCAGAGATGGGCAGACTCTGTGCAGCAGCCAGACTTTGACTTGTTTTGACTTATTTCAGGTACCAGCTAGAGCCGACTTTCTTTTAACATGGAAGTTTCCATCAATTGTTTCGCAGTTTGAGCAGCTGCCATTATGAACACTGAGGACGTGCTCATCTTGTTCAAGTAAAACTTCACTGGAATTGTCAGTAGTCAGTACACATCAGGAGTTTTGTGTTTATGTTGTTAGTGTGAGTGCAGTGTGCAGCGACTGTCTTATCAGACTGTAACTAGTCCAAAAACCAGTATGGCTGCACACATGGTTTATAAACTCTGGGCTGCACAGGAGCCGTCTGCCTTACCCCATTGTGTGGAAAGTATTCGTTTGGCTTCCCCAAAGGTTTGTTACAATGTGTCCTGTGTGTAACACAATGCACAAGACCCACAAAATAAACTCCCTAATTAAACTGTCTGCCCAGCTTGTAGCACAAACTAAAACCACAAATGAAGCAGTTACAAGATAAACACTTAAAGTTCCCATGGCTGCTCATTTTGCTCCTTTCCAGCCATTTAATGTTTAATCTTGGGTACCTCTAGATTATCTTGGCACCCCTCATAACTCCAAATAGTCTGTAATTATTTCAGAATCATAGAACCAAAGAGCCTCTTCCTAAAAAGGAGAAGAGTTTGTGAATGCACACAACTCCTGCTGCCAGTGTTGTGTTGTAAGTGGAGAGCACAAGGAACTGTGACAGCATTAATTAATATGAATGTCTCCTCCATAGATAGGTAAACATCTGTATATGTACCAATGAAAAGAGATGTGTAACACTCTAGACAAAGTGGGTAACTGAGAAACCCCATATTTTAACTGGCATAATGTAGACATAGTAACTTCTCCAGCCTTACAACAATTCTCTCTAATGTTTAAGAAACAAGGCATTAACATGTGTGTTTTTTTTTTAACTCACCATTAAGTCCCACCGAGTAGTGGAAACATCGTTCCCTTTCAAGTAGCTCCAAGGTCGGTAAATCCAACCGGTGGTCGCTGTGTCTTCCCTCACATGACCACATACAGTCCCAAAGTAGTGAAACTAATTCTAACAAGCAGCATAGCACCGACAATAACATCATGGGTCGTTAATCCGCTGGTTAACCAGCAACATGTCACATGCTGCAGACACACTGGCCTCAAGCAGTCAGAACAAACAGGTACTGTGCTCCGGAGAATCCAGCATTGATTGGTTGATCACTAACTGCCATGGGGGGCTTCATAGGCCGGCTGCTTGTAGGTTAGACCCGGTCAGGTAAAACAGCGAGTCCCTGTACAGGAACATTCCCAGACATGCAGTAACCTCAGGCCCTGGATTTTACTCCACATCCTCTGGTCACAGTGCAGCAGCAGGAGGGAAGATATATCCACAAAATCAGACACAGTTGAAAAATTACACTTTTACAAGCGCACCGCTGGATGTCTTTTTTTTTTTTTTAAACACAATCAGAGTTATCAACCTGGTTGTGTTTGATTTTGTGGAGTTCTTACATAAACAAACAAACCTTCTGTTGACAGTTTCTCCATAAAACACTGTGTGTATCCTTAAGTCTTACAAACATGTTTACACTTTCTCTCTCCATCAGACACATTTGCCAGTAAAGTGGCAGCCACCCAGGACCAGTACGCCGATGCCTCCATCGGAAATGTGACGGGAAGTAACGCCGTTAACATCTTCCTGGGTATCGGTATAGCCTGGTCCATCGCTGCCATCTACCACTACTCCAAGGGCCAGGATTTCAGGGTCGACCCGGGCACGCTGGCTTTCTCTGTCACACTCTTCACCATCTTTGCCTTCATCTGTATCGCTGTCCTCATCTACCGGCGCCGGCCTGAGATTGGTGGGGAGCTCGGCGGACCCCGAGTTCCCAAAATCCTCACTACCTGTTTGTTCTTCAGCCTGTGGCTGATGTACATCGTCTTTTCCTCGTTGGAGGCTTACTGCCATGTAAAGGGCTTCTAGGACTTCTGATGGGTTCCCGAAGGTTTGAACAGATGAATAGATTTTCTGATGGATATATCTGTATGTTCTTTAAAGCTATAGAATACATCACTAATGGGTTTCTAAAGATCCCAAAGGTTCCTGAAATATTCTGTGGGTTCTTGATGCATCTGTAAGGGTGTCACTAAGTTCCTGACATTTTCCCAGGGATTTGGTTTCTGGTATTTTCCTGGATGTTCTGACAGGTTCCATTCATTTCTCTTATTTGTCTGAAATTTTGGATGCATGTCTAATGGTTCTATAAGCTTCATGGATTTTTAAATGTCCTAACTGTTTCCACCATTTGTCTAAAGTTTTGGATAAATGTCTAATAGTTCTAGTGGGTTCTGCTTGATTCTTGCATATCTTGCCAGGTTTCTATGTCTCTTATTAGTTGACAGATTCTTCAGGGTTCTGATGGACATGTACCAGTTGTCTGAATGTCCTGACAAAACATTTTGACCACTATCTGTTCTATCTGTGATGTTTTTTAAACATCTAATGGGTTCAAAACATCTTTCACAGGCCCCTGAAGGTCATAAAGGTTCCTGGAGGATTTTTGACAGTCTTGGTGGATTTCAAAAAATCCCCTCAGAACTTCTGAACCTTTCTGACTTATTCTGGTGTCCATATTGGACTGCTTGCTGGCTGTTGAGTGCTGGTGACCTCCAAGACTCCACCACCTTCATCCTCCCGTGCCTCCCAGACATTTGAAGATATCAAGCTATGTCATCAATCCTTCTCCTGTACCTTTAAACAATGTATACCAAAACATTTTAATGTTGACGTGCATGGACTTTGAACCACAACCACAGTAGTGACCACGAACAGCCGTGGTGATGGAGGCAGCTTGTGCTGTAGGCTTCTGACTACCTTCAGGACTTTAGATGTCAAAGGTGACTGCAGCAGTAGTGTTGCACCTACACGAATACGTATCTGCACTGAGTGTGAAACATAGTTCATTTTAAAAGCTGAGCAAGTTTGGTGTCGAGGTCTCAAGGTGCTGTACAGGACCGGGAAATGTGCACTCTGTTGCGGCAGTGACTTCAGACATCATCACGTGTGCGTTTGTGTATGAATACGTAACCTCAAACCATGCTGAGAAGCAGAGATAATTCATGATGTTCTTTGAGGTGGCTGGCTGTTTGGAAAGCAAATGGACAGAGTGAAGACAAACGCTGCTGCTTATGATCTGATGACAGAAGGCAGTGACTGTCCTTCAAGTATTAAAGTACAGTGAGCCTCTTGTCTGTGTCCTGTCTGATTGGTCCACAGAGATGATGGTTCGATAGCAGAACTGACTGATGTAGGGAACAAAACTAAGCATCTCATGGAGGATAAGACTTGTCTGCTGAGTCGAATGTGAACACAGACACTTTAACAACATTGTGTCCACTGCAAAAAGCCCATAAATCTGCTTAGAGGTAACAGATAATAATAGAAAAAGACGTAGAACTTGTCTGAGAATCGTCATGTCACTGCACATCTATGGCTGCTGCAGGATAAACACAAACAGCTACACACAACACGTGGTGCTTCCTGTTGTGCAGTACTATGGGAGCTGCAGTTACACACTCCAGCCACCAAACAGAAGACAAGGAAATGACATGAGTGAAAACATTTTCTGCTAAATGTGGTCTCAGTCTGAGTGAACTTATCAAAAATCTGTCTTCTGTGCCTCCTAAAAGATTAACAACAGACCAGTGCAGTGAACTCACACTGATGTTCATTGTTACTCTTACTCTTTACTTTTACTCTGAACCACTCCATAACAGCTTTGTCAGCAAAGAGTGTTTGAGACGGAGCTCGATAAAAAGACAATGAACAAAGAGGCTTCAGTTTCCAGGTGTTCTGGTTCAGACTTCCTACAGGTTTTTCACAGCTTTTACCAAAGCACTAAGTGCCTTGTTACAGAAAACACACAACAGTTTTTATTGAAATTGTCTTAAATGTATAAATTTGATTATATGTTTATTATTGAGGTCATAGTTAAAGCTGGTGTTGGACTAGACTACAATCCTTTTAACTGTGACCTCAATAATGAACATATACAGTAACTGAATTTATACATTTAGGACAATTTCACCACAACTGAAACTTTCTGAGCATTGTAAACACAGATGTTAAATCAAATCAAATCAAATCAAATCAAATCAAAT
>NW_018128115.1:592971-596279 GCF_001952655.1 Monopterus albus | reverse complement strand
ACCAGCCGACAAATATTAACATTTATTATATTTTATGGTTAACTTTTTTTTCTTTTCAAGATTGACAGGGGAGGCTCTGCCTCACCTGCCTCCCCTGACCGCACGTCACTGTTACATAGGGAAAACCCAACAACAAACATTCCTCAGTATGAGTTAAAAAAAAGTGCTTGTATGACTTTTGTTACATAAAATGTGTGTCTTAGTGAACTCTAAGAGAATCGGTCAGTCAGCCCTTCCTGTTATTAAGAACATCGCAGAGTGTTCCCGTAAAAGAGAAGCTAAGTTCGAGAATTGACGTGATCAAGGGGACAAAAACAGGAAAGGAGGCAGGATGGGAGGGTACGGGGGGCGAGCGGTTGCTGCTCTTGTGTGTCTTAGTTAAAAAAAAGTAGTGCGTTATGGTATAGAGGGACAAAAGCACGGATGAACAAGCAGGCAAAGATAGGGAGCTAGCACTTTTGACTGACAATTTGACTAAATGACTGACTTTGGCAATTTTCTCTTATTTATTTCTCTGCAGAGACAGTGGATAGGAGACAGTGGTTCTATCCCCTGCTTTGAATTTTTGTAATAATAAATGATCAATGGAACTGGAATGATTTGCCTGAATTCATTTACTTCACATCAGATATTGGCCACTGCAGTATCCCTCAGGTATTATTATCCAGACTTCAGATGGCTCACAATGCTGCAGCTCGCCTTCTTACAGAACTCGTAAATAAGAACGCGACTCCAATTCTAGCCTCATTTCATTGGCTCCCTGTTTGGCAAAGGGCTGATTTTGAATTATTGCTGTTGCTTTTTAAAGCCGTTCATGCACTCGCTCCGTTATCATACTTCTCTGAGAGTCTTCATCCTCATAACTCAGGAAGATCCCTAAGATATTTGTATCAGCTGCACTTAAAGCTTCTGAGAAGTAGGCTGAAATCTAAGGCTTCTGCAGCGGTAGCCCCAGATTATGGATCAGTCTCCCCTATATCATTAGATCTACTCCGAACCTGGCCCCTTTCTGCACACTATTAAAAACCCCTCTGCTTTCCAAGGTGTTTGACACTATATTTGGGTTCCGTTATATTACTGTATTGTTGTGTTTTACTCTTCATGCCCCCCTCGCCCCCACATCTATTTTACCTTGACTGCTTTTTATTGTCATTGATTGGACCTCTGAAGCGGTTTGTCACATATGTTTAGAAAGCTCCTATATAAACAAAAATTGCTTTGTCCTCAAGTGACCCTGAGAGGTCACAAACATGGAGGCTGCACTGACAGCAAGGTTCTGCTACCTCTTTAAAGGGGAATACATTTCACTGTGTCAGACCCTACCTATGAAGCTTTTTCAGTGTTTTCTTAGAAACATGTAACCACGGTCTGCTGAAGGCATTGGTGGCCAACATCAGCTGATGTCTGTCCAGTAGCAGGAAATAAAAAAAGAGCTAAAACACTGGAAAGATGGCATCAGCAGAGTGGGGGTGGATGTCCTGAAGTAGGAACAAGCAGTATAGCTAACGCAGTCAGTGCTGGAAAGACTTCAGTGAAGCTGTGGTGTGCTTTTCAATGCCATCACATTAACCAGTGACTCTAATATCAAGGTTCTCACTGATCTTAGAATGTTGGACATTAAACCCCATGAACACACTGATTACTTCCTAGAGAATAATGAAACTAATCTGCAGAGAAAGAGCCAGAAGTCAGCATAGTGCTGCAACAAAGGGTGATTTTATTATGAGTTCACCTGCCTACTACGCACAGACCGTTTGGCTCAAAAAATGCCAGATATTAATAACATCACCAGGTGCAATGTTCTCAAGTCTCTTGTTTAATCCAACCAACAAAAGTCCACAAAAAAAATATATTCAGTTTCCAGTAATAAGAAACAGAGAAAAGCAGAAAATCATCAGAACCAGAGAATATTTGACTTTTAAGTAGGTAATCGATTATCAAAATACTTGTGTTGGATGACTGCTCGTCTGGAGGTCAGGACTTCAGCCCTCTGTGTGGCTGTGACCTGCAGGCGTCAAGGTTTGAGTCCTTGTCATTAACAACTGGGCGGCAAAACAACAAAGCACCAACCAGTTTGCAGGTCACATGACAGCACTGGAAAAATCTGACTTGGGATCAGGAACAATGACCAAACACTGCATCCTACACACATTTACAACAGTACAGTTACAACAGTGTGTGTGTATTGTGTCCTCATCCCTCGTCTTCCTCGGCGTCCAGTGGTCCTCGGTTGGCGGGTAGGGACGCTCTGATTCGCTGCCAGCGATTTGGTGGCCAGATGATGTGGGATGCCCGACCGTGAAGCAGGCCCACAGAGACCTGGGAAAAAAAACACAAGTCAAGCTGATGCTGGATCGATATCGGCTACAGATAACACAGGTGTACTGTGCTACAGTGTGTCATCCAGCTCAGCCTGCTGGTGCTGCTGTACTGCTCACTGGGCTTTTCACAGCATACATATGACAACAGAGCTTAGAAATCCCTTTTGGGCACTGCCTCTGAGTTCTGACAGTAGGAGTGACAGAACCACAAAGCCCACAAAGTGCTACCAAATCTTTTTGGTTCCTTCTCCTCCTCATCAGCTCCACGGTCTCCACCACCTCCTGAGGTAGGTCCTCTTTGGTTCCTTGGTTCATTTATTTATTTTCATTTCTTTTGTTGATTCAACAGTTAGTTTATGACAGTTCTTTCTTTGTTTTTATCCTTCCTCCATTATCGTTAGTTCTGTGGTTCCCTGGTTTGGATTCAAGTTCCCTGAATTCCTCTTTAATCTTCCAGTTCCTTCTTTGGTTCCTTCTCATCTCTTCTTTGCTTTGTTCAACAGTTCCTATTTTCATGTTCTGTTATGAAGCCATGAAAGGCGGAAATCTGAGCAGCTGGCTGACTCACTGCTATTGATCAAAACCTTGATGTAAAAATGTTAGATGGGAAATGCCCATCTTCAAGTTCAAGTCAAAGTGTTTATTTGTCATATGCACAGTTAGGAAACGTGTTTCCCTGTACAATGAAATTCTTACTTTGCCATCCACATGAATGCCACAAAATACAAATGAAATATAAAGTAGATAAATAAGTAACACAGGCACTTTAAGCAGCGCAGATGCAGCAATATAGTAAAAAAAAAAAACATACAAGAATATAACAGAATGTATGCTGCATGGGAGCAGCATGTGCAGCAGTCAACAGTCAATGTGCAATTATGCATATGCAAACTGAGAATGTAAATAGTACAGGTCGACAGTACATGATGTATTTCCTGGTAATAAACTCCTCAGCTGTTTAGGAGTCTGATGGCAGAGGGAAAGAAA
>NW_018128115.1:586390-592828 GCF_001952655.1 Monopterus albus | reverse complement strand
CCAAGTGCTTGCTCAAGGGGGATTTGTTGGGTTTTCCCTCTGTAATAATATTGATAACAGTAAGGTCTAGACCTTACTTTGTAAAGTGTCCTGAGATGACTTTTGTTGTGATTTGGCGCTATACAAATAAAATTTGATTTGATTTGATTTGATTTGAAATCCACCTTGAGCAAGCACTTGGCGACAGTGGGGAGGAAAAACTCCCTTTAACGGAAGGGAGGGAGTGTTGCACTGACGTGCATACAGTCATACAGGTGTACCTAATAAAGTGGCCAGCCAGCGTATTGAGTAATCAGTGTTGAAAAGTAAGATGTTGAAACAAGGTCGCCTCAATGCTGATTCCACTTTCAAAATGTTGACGCCCCAAAGACGTTGAAATAACATCAGGATGACAACGTTGATTCAGTTTTCAAAATCTAAACAAAATTCAACAGTGATTCAACCTCGGCCCATGAGGCTGATTTAACCGTGAGTAAATGCTGACGTGATGGCTGGCCACAGTGGATTCAACAGGTGTTCAACCCTGTCATGTTCTCCACATCGTTACGTTTCACACTCATCTTACATTGGAAAATTAGAGAAATGCATTTCCTGTCGAAAATGCATGTGGATGCTGAGATGCTGAATGATCGCCCTGAAAATGCTGAGGTGCCAAATATCAATTGCTGAAATAGCTGAAGAATGAGAAAGAAAATCCATTTTGTTCTCATCAGTCTACTCACAATGACAGTGAAAACAGGTTTTTGGAGTGTTTTAGTAATTTATTAAGAATTAAAGCCTGAAATGTTCCATTTACATCAGTATTCAGACTCTTTGTTATGACACTCGTGGCTGAGCTTTATTACTACAGCGTGATCAGAGTCCATCTGATGTTTCAGGGAACTGTGGATTTCCTCTATGAACAAAATGACCACAGAACATTTCAAAACGCATATTCAGTAGCTTGCTATAATTTTTTTTCAGAAAACAGATTTTTTAAAGCAACTTTTCAAACAACACCAGCATCAAGATATTTGTACCAATTTTTGTCCGAAGGCTTATCTGGACCAGGCTGCTCTGCTAAACACAGAGGCAAAGGTAGTTTTAGGAAGGAAGAAGCAAATAGACAAAGTAGAAGAAAGAAAAAAACAGGAGGAACTGGTGCCCTATAAGACAAGTACACAGACAATATTAATTCTTCATAAATTCAAATTGCATACAGTTTGGACTCATGCAGACGCTTAACAAGTCAATATTTGATTTGGTGTCATGCATGGAATGTGCAGTTTATAAAACATCTAACATAGGTGATATGTAATATGTGTAATGTTTTCTTCTCATTTTGTGTTAGTGTGACTAACAAAAGACTGAGTGCTTCTCTGGTAGGACAAGCCTCTCCCTCCTACAGTGAACACAGAGACACGAAGGAACCAGGTGTCCCACATCTAAACCCAGGATACAGAGGCTCAGTGAATGTGGTGTGGTATGTGTGGAGGTGGATCAGTGTGTCAGAGGAGACTCTGTAGAAGGACACGGTGCCAGCAGGACAGTCCACATACACTGCTGCTCTCTGAGAACTCGAAAAGGAGGGATAGAATTCTATTTTTCTGTTACTGTGACAGACGCTGTAACGGCCGCTGTCAGAACAGCTCAGACTCCAGGACTGATCATTAAATCCAAACAAACAGTCCACAGAGTTTCCTTTCCTTCTGATTCCTCTGTAAGTCACTGATATAGTAACCGGTCCACTCCAGTCGACCTCCCAGTAACAGCGGCCAGTCAGACCAGTTGCACACAGCAGCTGAGAAGAGAAGTCAAACCTCTCTGGATGATCGGGATATGGCTGCTCCTCCTTCACTCGTGTCACCTTCCTGTTGTTGTCAGACAGTTGTAGGCTTGGGTTCATCGTATTTGTGTCCAGTTCCAGTTCAAAGGCCCCTGATGGAGAGAAAAGACACAGCAGCAGTTTATCATCGACACACCTGATGGCTTTATTTGGCGCTTTGACGCTTTATCAACAGACCGATATGACTGGGCCTATGTTTTTGCCAGCGTCCGGTGTTTTGTTTGTAACTAGAAAAAGAAATTACGTTGGGAGAGCTGAGATGCTGCCTAAAACGACGCTGATTGCTGACAAGTTCATGAGTGTTGAGATGCTAGTGCGGTTAAAGAAATAAAAGTGAAGCCAAGTGAAATAAAAGTTGACTGAAAGAAAGTTACAACAGAAAAAGAAGGCAAAAGAGAAAATCAGGAGAAACAATTGTAAGATTTGATTCTTACGGGCGCTAGTTACTTTGTAAGTGTAAGATTTGATTCTTATAGGCTCTAGATACTTTGTAAGCTTTAGTTACTTTTCACCCCTTTAGTTACTTTTCATAACTCTAGTTTCCTTTAGTTACTTTTCAGTTCTTCATTTTCTTTTAGTTACTCTTCATACTTTTTATTTTCCTTGCTTACACATATTAAAACTGGATTGATGACTGCAGTATTGTGCTGAGGGTAAACTTCTGTAGAAATGCTGTAACCTTTGTAGAGAACATGTGCAAGAGGGCGGGGCCCCCCCCGCCTGGCTGGTTTAGCATACTTATTAGCATCGCACACACAGGGGGGCCTGCAACCCAGACCACCCATTGTTCAGTGTGTCACACACACACACCTAGATTTTACCACATTCCAACAAGGAGGTGTGAGCTCCGGCTTACACCAAAGGGCCAATAGGATTATGAAGTGTTGAATGTTGTACCTCTGTCCAGGGCAGAGCAGCCCAAGAAGATAAAATGTATTGTAAAACATAATTCAGGATTCAGAAGCCGGCTTTCCTGCGGGAGCTCTGTCTCTCTTAATCCAGCGCTGTAAGGCCTACCTGTGATCAGACTTCCAGTAAACTTTCTGCTGATTTTAAACAGTCCTCTCCCGTCTTCACTTCTTGCACTTCCAACAAAAGAATTGGGTTATTTTCTAACACACTGAAGAAGAGAAAATAGTAAAGTTTATTATTTAGTGATGGGGGTAATTGTAAACTACTACCCCAGCGTACTATCCAAAGCACATGAGCATACAGTAGGTGAGGGTTGGAACACAGACTGACTGGTCATTTGAAAGCGTTGTATTCCCACTCATCTCCTTCTTCCCACAACGGTCTTGTACAGTGCCCACAATACTGCCGACACTGCACTGATTGGTTTGTCAGTCTCAGGCTCCACTGTGCCCTCACTTATGACCATGACACAAAGATACATGAACCCCTTTGCAAGGGGCAGCGACTCATTCCCAAGCAGAAAGGAGCAGTCCATCATTTCCCAGCAGAGAACCACGGCCTCAGACTTGGAGGTGCTGATTGTCATTCCAACCACTTCACACTCCGCTGCAAACCATCTCATGAAGCCAATAAAACACATTGTCTGTAAAAAGCAGAGACTCTATGCTGAGGTCAGCAGACTAGACACACTCCTTCCTTCTGCTGTGCCTTTCCTGTTTACGAAAATCAAAACAATAGACAAGGGGGAATCCTGGCAGAGCCAGGCTGCTCACTCCCAACCTCACTCCAGAATGCAGATGATAACTTCGTCCCATGGTCGGAGTTAAAGACCTCACAGATGGAGGCTTCAGCCAGACATTCCCAGCTCACCCTCACTTTATATTTAGGTTTACCAGGTGTGTCCAGCAGTTTCCCCTGACATCTAATCCAACTCTCCACCAGGTGGTGCTGACAGCTCTGCTCCTCTCTTCACCTGAGTGACCAGAACATATGGTCACAGATGTGATGTTACAACCACACATTCAATCACTGATGTGAGGTCTAAGGTATTCTGGTAGCAAGTACACTTTTAAATCACTCTATGTTTGAACATGGTATTCACTGTGCCTAATCCATGGCTAGCCCACAAGTCCAATAACAAGGCACCACTCAAGTTCTGATCAGACAGGCCATTCCTTCCAGTCACCCCCTTCACGTTTCTCCATTGCTACCAACACTGAAGTCACCCAGCAGAATTATGGAGTCCCCAGGTGGTGCCTTGCCCAGAATTCAAAATCCCCACACTCATTCAGCACCTCTCTCCCTGGGCAGCTCCAGAAAAGAACAGAGTTCAGCCAGTTTGGTTCCAGATCTGACACTGGGGCTGGAGGTTAGCCAGCCTACATCTAGTTGGTACCTACTGTACACCCCACAAGGAGTAGGGCCCGCACTTTAAAATCTCAGTCTAGAATTTGAGCAATGATACATTTTGTTGGTTTGGCTCTTACACTTTCTCAGACCTGGTTTCAGCCTCTTCTCTCCACCATGTTCCACCCTGGAGGAAGAAAAAAGTCTGAGTCATCACAAGCTTCCTCATCAACCTTCAGTAAGATCAACCATTAAGACACATTTCATACACATTCACTGCCTTTCTGTGTTCTATTCCTTGTTATGTAGTTGTTTGAATGAACTTCATTGGATCTGTGAGTGAACAAAAGTAAGAACATAAACTAATGGGTTTTGTTCTTCTGGATGAGCTCCTTGTCATGGCTGGCTGATTGGTCAGTACAGTGTGAACATAAAAGCTGTAGATTTTGACCACAAGTCTAGTGTGAGTTAACACAACCCTCCATACATCCATTATTATCCTGAATAGGGTCACGGAGGCTGGAGCCAATCCAAGCTGACACTGGGTGAGAGGCGAGGTCCACCCTGGACAGGTCGCCAGTCTGTCACAGGGCTGACACTTAGAGACAGACATCCACACTCATTCACACATTCATCCAAACTCACTCCTGCAGGCAAATTAGAATCACCAGTCAACCTAAGCTGCAGGTCTTTGGAGTACGGAGTACCCGGAGAGAACCTACGCAGGCACGGGGAGAACATGCAAACTCCAGACAGGAAGGCCTCAGGTCGGCCGTGGCTCGAACCCAGAACCTTCTTGCTGTGAGGCAACAGTGCCATCCCTAACACAACCCAATTTATAAAATTAATAATGTGAACAATGTCTGCCCAGCTTTATGCTAGGTACACATTGAAGAAACATTTTAAATTTTAATTTTAACAAAATTCGCAACCACAAACATAGCAACAAATTGAACCAATTTTTAATATTGTAATCAATAAAACACACACACTAGGTGATTCAGTCAAAATTCAGGACCCCACGCTTGGCAGTTTTACCAGACAACTTTATAGTAGAGATTCCAGACAGAAACTCACTTGATCAGTCGTGACTTCAGAGCAAAACAGACATCACTGGTTTCCACCAATGGCCACGACCCACCCCACCCCCAGTTTTCGGGAATAGCTAATAAAACCCAAAATCTGCCTGACTGTCCTCTAGTGTGGGGCCAGCATTAGTCATATGGATACATTTCCATACAATATGTATCTCTGGTAAGTGTAGTGGCATATGTGACTGATGTGCGTAGAAAAAAAAAATCCAACATCTATTATCAGCAGAGCTGCTGGTACAGACTGAGAGCCATGAGTCCTCCGCTTGTCAGTGTGACAGTGAAACAGTGAGCACTTGCTGTCTGTCTGTACCTGAGACAGTCCAGTCTCCAGTGTGGATCCTGCAGTCCAGCCGAGAGCAGATCCACTCCTGAGTCTCCTGGATGGTTGTAGCTCAGGTCCAGCTCTCTCAGGTGGGAGGGGTTGGATCTCAGAGCTGAGGCCAGAGCAGCACAGCCTTCCTCTGTGACCATACAGCCTGACAGACTGAACACGCACACATCTGTTTTTCTGTAGCAGTAAGCATTTAAATGTTCAGCAAGACTAAATACTCATCCTTTGCCAAAACGCTGACCTGAGAGTTTCCAGTCTACAGTGCGGACTCTCCAGTCCAGCAGACAACAGCTTCACTCCTGAGTCCTGCAGGTCATTGTTACTCAGGTCCAGTTGTCTCAGACTGGACGACTTGGAGTCGAGAACTGAGGCCAGAGCTTCACAGCTTCTCTCTGACAGGTAACAGCCGCTCAGCCTGAAGGAACGATAGAGACAAACACAAACACTGACAATTCCTCTCATGTACAAAGCAAAACAATTCGACCTTTTGAGTTGTCTTCTTTCAGTCAACAAGTTACTAACTGCTCACTAGGATGTTGGACAACTCATAAGATTTTAGCTGAGCAGTGGTTTGATGGTGTTTTTTGTGAGGGACAACAACACTGAGTAAGACTAGCTGTTGCATTAAACACTATGAGGACAATGACTTCCACAAATCTATTTTGGTCAGCACTGAGAACCAATGTGTCAGAAATCATTTTGCAGGTCTGCATGTATCTGTGGAAATACATGCAGATGAATGCACGCTAGAGAAACACTGTAATACATAGATGTCTTAGTCACAACATCAGCTGACTGAGATTCTCTTCCACTGAAAACAACCTGACACATGCTAGTTAGTATCTGCAGTGATCTGTGCACGTACAGAGCTCTGCTGGAGGCTTTGACCACAGGCAGCAGCCTCAGAAGAGCCTCCTCTGAAGCCGAGG